>NC_043714.1:58754037-58796969 GCF_006229205.1 Suricata suricatta
GGCCCATTTTTTAATCAGTTTGTTTTCTTTGTGGGGTTTTAAGAGTTCTTTGTGTATTTTGGATAACAGTCCTTTATCAGATGTTTCCTATGCAAATATTTTCTACTAGTCTGTGGCTTGTCTTCTTATTTTCTTGAGATTGATTGTCTTTATAGTCTATGTTTTTGAAATTGAAAATAGAACTATTTCTTTTGATGTGCTTGCACTGATACACCTCAGCTCTGGGACAATCTCAAGGCCACATTAAGCTTCCTCACTGTTCCATCACCACCTCCGAGTCTATGAACAGCAGTTGTCCATGGGCAACTCATGCATTCCAGACAGTCACCTCAGCTATTACTGTCTCTTCCATTCAACATGTTTGCCAAAATCGGAGTAGGCAGAGATAGATGAAATGCAAGACAGCCTTTAAGTGATGTCAAACAGAACTAAGTTCACCACCTATTTTTATAATCTTTATCAACATAGTGCAAACCTAAATGAATGGCCTTATCTCCTCCTACTGCAACAAAGAGAAACGCAGAGTCAGCAGAGTCCTCCTTTAGGCTAACCTTGGTGTATCTTCTCAGAGTGAACTGAGACACTGTGAGTCCATTGGCTTCTGACTTCCATAAGCAACAACTCTGCATAAAATTCTACGAAACAAAACAAAACCAAAAAAAAAAATCATTGTATTTGGCAGGAACTCAATTTTAAATACCCTTAGGCAACAAGTCAATTTATTATGTCTTTTGTAGGGATTCATTCACTCTGGGCCCACAAATGGTGCTCTTCTCTTATTCAGACGTGCATTTTGCTCCTAATTCATTCTGCTAGCTCCTAAGGATATCTAGTTCTTAAAATGAGATATTTGCTAGTTTTTGTATTGATGTTCTTTTATAGATGAGGCCAACGGCTGGGGACACACACACACACACACACACTGCTATGAGATAAAAGTTAAGCAAGACTAAATCTTTTTATTCCATGTTGCCTGGTTGTGAAATGTGGAATTTCAGACAAATACACATGCTTGAAAGGATCAAACCTCTGCTCTGAAAAAAAAAATATCAACTTTTCTTTAGACTTCCCTGCTGCTCCCCACTATTACAGTTACATTTTAATGCATGGCATATTTCCATTTTTGCCTCACCTTCCAGGAAACAGAGTAGCATTCACTTTCGATAGGAATTGATTATTTAACTGGGCCCTAACCTCTTGACAAGCCTCAATTGCTTCCATGTCCTTTGAAGAATTTTATTGTTATTTATTATACTCAGTGGTGTGTTTCATTTTTAAGCAATTGAAATGATTTTTGAAGAAATTCCAGAGCATTTCAATAACTTCTTTCAGCAAAACTTTACTGAGTGCTATGCCATTAAGTTATTGCCTCTCAGCGTCAAACTGACCCTCTGTACTCAGCTTTGTGATGCTGGCTAGAGCCGGCAATGCGAAGACCTCCTTGCCTCCACGTAAGGCTGGATTTGTGTGGGGATTTGCCAGTAGGGGGCGACAGAGGGAGACTGCAGGCCTGAAGAGGAAAAAAGGGGTATTTTCCTTCCTCTCAGCTTCCCATGGACTACCTTTCAGCTTTCTGTTCCCAGCATATCACCCAAACAAGACTTCTTTGTCTCTTGGCAGTTGATCTTTACCACAGCAACTGCTGGATTCAATGTGCAATTACTTCTTCCAGTATGAGCAAAGCCCATTTTGTCTCACTTACCATCTTGTCAGCCGTGAGTTGTCACAGTCCCTCTTTGAAGATGTGGGTGCTGAGCTCACCACGTTGCTCTTTGAAGCTTAGGGACACCAGGTGTGGAAAGCTCCCCCCTCAGAGCCCAGAGTTTCAGCTCACAAGGACCTTCTGTAGGTTTCTAGAATTTATTATTTCCAACATCCCCTTTGTACCCCCCACCTGACAGGTGGTAGTCACATCCAACAATTGCTACTTGTGAAATACTTGTGAGTTCTCTCTGTATTCTTTCAGGTACCTAGTTAGCAACTTCATAGTAGTTAGTACTTGTTTATATTAAATTCCTTCTCATCAAATAATTGGTGTAGTCTCAGATGCCCAGCTGGCTCCTAACTAATGGAGATGCTTAACATGAATCAAGCATAGTTTGAAGTATCATGGAATGGCCCTGACCCAGCTAAATCCACCACTTTCATAGAATTGATCTTCTTGTAGAGTTGGATAGGCAACATGCATAAATGTGTACAGTGAAACCTTAATGTGTGAGCATAATTCATTTCGTAAACATGCTTGTAATCCAAAGCACTTGTATATCAAAGTGAATTTCCCCATAAGATAATGGAAACTGGGCCTACTGGGTGACTCAGTTGGTTAAACATCCAACTTCGGCTCAGGTTATGATCTCACAGTTCATGGGTTTGAGCCACGAGTTTCTCGTGAATCTCTCTCTATCCTTCTCTCTGACCCTCCCCCACTTGTGTGTGCTCTCTCTGTCTCTCTCAAAATAAATAAACTTAACAAAAAAGAGTGGAAACTCCAATGATTCATTCCACAACCCAAAAATATTCATATAAAAATGATTATAATACTGTAATATAATACAAAATAATAAAAAAATACAAAATATAAAGAAAGATAAAAAATTAACCCACACTTGAATACTTTCATGGCTGGTGTGAGTGAGACAAGAGAGAGAAGGATCATTGTGCAGGATGACTTTCACTGTCACTAATGGATGTTGATTACAATACAGCCTTAATAAACTCTTGTCATAGACTATATTTAACATAACTGGCAATGAGGGAGTAGAGGCAAAGGTCTGTATCTGCAGACAGCCTGACCTAGAATGAAGCAAAGTATTCCTAAGCTTATTCTTCTCTGGAAAAACAAAGGATTGTCCATAGGAGCTTTGAAGTGACAAAAAATACACAAGTGACAGTTGTAGGTACCTTCCAACATTCTGAAAAACCACTGATTTCTGCCAAACACTGTGGCCTGAGACCAAGCATCCAAGCATGGGAGCTGATCATCCACAATCCCACACTGAGAGAGAGAGAAGAACCATTGGCTCACTTGTGATCATGTGACTTTCACTGTCACATATACTTGTACTGCAAGCCATCACTCATTTATCAAGTTAAAATTTATTAGAAATGTGTGCTTGTTTTACAGAACACCCACAGAACAAGTTACTCACAAATAAGGTTTTACGGTATTATGAAAAATGATACTTTTTGTTATTATGAAAAAAATAATAAAGGCAGCTAGGGGAGAAGAGAGTGCCTGGGTGGCAGGAAGAGGCTGCTGTTATATGGATGGTAAAGGAAAGGCCTCTCTAGGCTGGCCTGGACATATCCACATATTTGAAGGAAGTATAGGATCAAAATATATGGCTATGTGGAACCGGAATGTTTGGGGCAGAGAGGTTAGGAAGTTCAAAGCCCCTTGAGGTAAAGCAGGCTTGCTAGATGGCCAGGGAATGGAAAGGCCAGGGTGTCTCTGGCAAAGGGAGCAAGTGGGAAAAGTAGTAGAAGATGAAAGCCTAGAGGATACTGGGCCTCCAGATCCCGCAGGGCTCTGGGGCCGTTGTCAGGATTTTAACTTTTCATCAACGTGGAATAGTAACTCAATGAAGGAGTTTTGAATAGAAGAAGCACAAGCAAGTCCTTCATGATCAAAATTTTACTGAACATATACTTTGTGCCAGGCACTACTCTAAAAGCCAATATTATAGCAGTGACCAAATCAGTTTATTCCTGCCCTGGTGGCAGTGCAGATAGACAAGGAACTAACTCCTCAGTCAATATGGAATGGATCAGATGATAAGTGTCCTGGAGAAAAGTAGAGTGGGGTCACAGTGTCGGGAGTACCTGGAGGAGGGCCTGGAGAGAGCAAGGGACAGTAGGAAGGCCAGGTAGAAGGCTATTGCAATACTCTGGGCAGGAGGTGAGGGTGGCCTGGACCACAATGGGGATGAAGATGTTTTTAAAAATGGGGCCAGCCTTCATAGGAAAGTGGATGGACCTTGAGAGTGTCATGCTGAATGAAGTATGCCAGGCAGAGAAGGACAGAAACCATATGTTTGCACTCATAGGTCTAGCAGGAAAACAAGAGAGACCTAAGGGAGAACCAGGGGGAACGGAGGAGGCAGAGAGAGTTGGGGAGAGAGAGGGATGCAGAACTTGAGAGACTATTGAATGCTGAGAATGAACTGAGGGTTGGGGGGGAGAGGGGAGGGGGGAAGACAGGTGGTGGTGATGGTGGAGGGCACTTGAGGGGAAGAGCACTGGGTGTTGTATGGAAAACAATTTGACAATAAAATATTATGGAAAAAAAATGGGGCCAGATTCTAGATATACTTCATATGTAGGGATGATAGGATTTTCTGATGATTTATGTGGCTCCCTGTTGCTCGCAGAGTAAGTACAGATCTTAGTCATGGCCTACAAGATTTTGCATTGTCTTGTTTCTGCCCAGCATTTCTAACCTCTTCTCTCACTCCTGCCTCCCCAATATATACTGATCTTTTACTCTACTGAACACTTAACCAATTTCCCAAAAGAGCCATGCTCTCCCTGCCTGCTAGTCATCTGCATATATACCACTCCTCTTTGAAGCCTTTTCTTTTTTTACCTATGGAGCTTTTTCTGTGCACCTGCTTCAGGCCATGGATTAATTTTTCCTATTCACACAGGCCTCACCTATTTCCTGAAGATGAGATTAGATGTCTCTCCTGTGAGTGTCACCTGCAAGGCTGATTTGATCTTCAACAGCTAATCGGACATCCAGACAGCCATGCACCCTCTTCTTGTAACCAAAATTCTGTTTGTTTAGCCACATCATGAACTCTGTTTTGGTTTCAGAGCTCTTGGCTGAGGGAAGATCTGACGAAGGGTCTCTTTAGACCACAAACATAAAGGTACAAAACCCAGAACAGTAGAGATGCAACTATTGTTGTAGACATTCCTCAATGTGTTCAAATTTAGAAACAACTTTATACTAATGAAGAAGAATTGGATGACTCACTTATGTTTTTGTTTGGAATCTGATGTTTTGCTGTCAAGGCCTTAAAATGCCCTTTCGTTTTTTCTCAAGATCTTAATTTACTATATTCACTTATTTTAATGCTTTGTTTTTACTGTTTGATTGTGAACACTCATAGCTTTTAATCACCAGCTCACACCACCCTGTAGAAAGAACTAACATGAAAAATCTATCACATGCTCATTTCTCAAAATATGGAGTGAGTATCTTCAAACCTTGGAAACACTTCAGTTCCATGAAATAAATCTCCCCAGACTGGTAAAGTCCCTGGGATTATCATAACAGACTGGCTAAGTTGAACTGAGAAGGAATTTCTATTTTGAGAGAATACTGCTTTTGGCAGCCGGGAAGCCTTATATAGACACCTTTTGGAGAATGGGATAACTCATCTGAATTCATCATAGCCAGAAATAAATATTCTTAGTGCTTGGTGTAGGTGCATTACCGGAAGGATGGTAATCTGGCTTAGTATTGCTTACAAAAATTATTTATGGTTGGCACTCCCAATGTGTTTAAAAAAAACTCTTCACATTTGGTTAAATGTTTCTGTCTTCCTTTTCATTATTTATTTGAAGTCTACCTTCAAAATGCTCAAAGTAAAGTTGTTGTTGGACAGAGCTCTATCTGAAATCCAGGAAATAGTTTTCATTTTGGCCCCAGTTAGAACCCACATCATGTATATTAATGCAGTTTTCTCATTTGAAACTACTTGTTGTTTCTCAGTTGCAGCCAGCCTTTTATTAACATGCTTAAACCAATAAATCTTCATCTTTGCTGGAGTGAGCTAATCGTGTCCTACAATGAGGAGGTCTGAACTTCATTTGTCAGGTTTATGTTTATACACAGGCCACTTCATTGAAAGCAGACTAGCTTAAAGGAGTGTCTTTTCAAAAAGTACATTGAATGAGTACTTTAAAAAAATTTTCCTTGCTAATGATATTTTACGTATCTCTCTCTCTCTCTCTCTCTCTCTCTCTCTCTCTCTCTCTCTCTCTATCTGTTTTTAATGTTTACTTATTTATATTGAGGGAGGGAAAGGGGGAGAGAGGGAGAGAGAGAGGGAGAGAGAGAGAATCCCAAGCAGGCTCTGCCCCCAGCACCAAACCCTATGGGGGCCTCTATCTCATGACCATATCATGATTGTGAGATCATGACCGGACCAAAATCAAGAATCAGATGCTTAACTAATTGAGCCACCCAGGCTCCCCACTAGTGGCACTTTAAAAACTTAATTTAATAGATATTATTTTGCTAGAAATATGCAAACTCTTCTGTCTAGTATTACAAATCTACTTCATGATATGCCATTTTCTATTGGTTAGAATGTGCATCTTACCTGTAACACTCTTTCTTATATGAAAATATATGGTCATTTACTTGTTTTATTACTTCCTTTAGAAGGACCTTTCTGTTTTTCTCTGCTTAGCTAAATCCTCTGCCCCTTTCAGTCCAAGCAAAATCTCACCTTATAGCTTTACTTAATTTTGGCAGAACATTCTGTAGATCATGGAGATGCCACTAAACTGTATTGTGTGCTCTAATTGGAGTCAATATAGGCAAATAGTATCTGGATGTTAGAGATTTGTCCACTTATAAAAATGAATGTACTATTATCATAATGAAAATTCTAGGCACTGGGATAAGTTTTGTTTGTTTGCCTGCTTTTATAACAACTGAGGTGCATTGTAGGGGGCATTGCTTTGGCCTTTCCAGAAGCCAGTTACATTTATCCAGGTAATGGTCCTCTGATATATCTTGGGATTTCTACCAATGATGCCCACAGCGTGGACCTATAACTGATCCCAGTAAATGAGGTTCAGTACCCAAGAAGTCTTCATTGCATTGGCATTTGGCTTGAGTTCCGTAGGCCATTGTGATGGGAAAGCAAATTTGAAAACTAAGCTATTTTGGAAGAAATAAGGCATGGGACAGACCACTTTCTGACAATATTGAGTACCTGAATCCAGGTGTGCCAGGAGCTAGAGACTCCTATGGTTTTCAATTACATGGTCAATAAATGTATTTCAGTTTTTCTTATATATTTACTCTTTTGCTTAAGAAACTTTAGGTTAAGTTTTTGATATTTGCAATTGAAAGAACTCGGGGAGGGCCTGTGGCTCAGTTGATTAAGCGACCTCGGAATTTTGATTTCAGCTCAGGTCATGATCTCCTGGTTTGAGGGATCAATCCCTGTGTCAGGTTAGTGCTGAGAGTGGAGCCTGTTTGGGATTCTTAATCTCGCCCTCTTTCTCTCCCTCTGTCTTTCCCCTCCCCCCCCAGCCAAATTAATAAACATTTACAAAAAAGAAAGAGCTCTGAATAAATATGTTAGTTCCAGCTTTATAGATGAGGAAATTAAGCTGAGAGAGGTTTAGAAAGTTGCAGGACAAACTAGAGTTGGCAGTCAGGTGTATCTACCTCCGTGGCCCATCCCCTCTGCTCCACTGTAGTGCTATACACTTTTCTGGTGTATACCCTCTGCTGGTATGTTTTGGCTCCTTCAAAATATTTTTTTTTCATTTATTTAGGGGGGCACAGATAAAGGCCTTGATTTGCAAGGGTATCATTTTCTACTAATATTTTGGAGGAAGAAAATATGAGAGACATAGAAATGTTTGTGTTCTAAGTACTTGTAAGAGAAGCTCCATTAATATTCATTGAGTTTTTCAGGGATTAATATTCAGCACGTGGTCTTTCTTGGCTTCCAGCACCTTGGTTGAAGTCAACACCATTTTATTCATAGAGAGACGTGCTAGTCTTTGAGTCTGTGTTACTCCAGTGTCTCCTGTCCTTATCTCCATCAATGTACGTCATCTTCAGAAACACAAACAAGGGTTGAGATAGCCTTTCATGAGGACACTTATATTGGGAAATTCTGGGAAAATTATGGCTACTCCCAGACAAGGTTGCAAGAAACATCTGAGTTTCATTCCTGGAATTGTCACTGCATTTCAGGGTGTCCTTGGACATAATTATTTTTCTATGTTTCTCCAAAGGGGAGATAATAGAAGTGGGAAGGGAATGAACAAACATCCCTAAATAAATAAATTTATTCTTTACTGCACTATGTATTGCATTCCCATTTTCCTGAAATTACTATGAACTCACAAGCCGGATCTCAAAGAGAGCCTTTGAAATTTCAGAAATAGCCCTTTTGATTTATAGTTAGAAGAACAAAAACAAAAACCAAACAAATGGAAAACAGGCTTGGTGCACACACAAAGCTCCAGGCAGGTGGGTCATTCTGGTCAGTAGGTGTCACTTACCAAGACCTAATTAGCTAGGCTGCCTTGGTGGCATTTTCAGAAAGGAAACTGGAGTCCTCTGCTTGTAAATGTCTCTATTAGCTCAGTGTGCATGTTTTCATTGGCCTTTAGAGAAGACTCTAGGTCTATTATGGTTTTGTTGATGGCTAACAGTGTTCTTGGCGCTGAGTGAGATATAGAAGAAGGTACAGGATCCGCCCAAGGCGCTGCAACCTAAGTTAGTAAAACAAATAACTCGCTATTAGTCTTGACCTTGCTGGAAATTGGGCTTAAATATCAGTGGTGCTAAATTCCAGAATACTTCTATTTATGCCCCTTTGGGATGGGCAGGGATGACATTGTGGAACAACTGCATTGCTTAGTATGCTTCCTCTCTTCCATTTTTAGCAAGTCCGTCCGTCTTCCATCCTCCAGGGCTTTTTCCATGCCTGACTTAACCACATACATGGGGTTTCAGCATCCACTTGTTTTGATGTAATATTTGCCCTCATTTTAGTTCATTATAGTCAAATATCATTTATCTCCACCCACTGTGGTGGTAGCAAAAAATGTTGGTCCAGATCAACCCTAAATAATTTTTTTGTATATGTGCAAATACTTTTTTCTTATAGATAATTGTGTGGATGCTGTGGCACTTCAAATAAAATTGTGAATCTTGAGTGTGAGCACCCTCCCAGCTCGACAGTGGTTGAAAATTAGCCAACATCCTCTGCTCATGTAATTTTTTTCCATATAAGTAGGGAAAGAAAATATTACACTTCAGACTCTGAAGTTCATACCTTTGGGAAGAGTAGATGAAGTGGGAGAGGTGGTCAGGAGAGGTAGAGGATGAGCAATGTGACAATCTGGAAAAGGGAGGCAAGAGATACATAATTTGAAAGCCCATTTTTATGTCTGGTGTCAGGCTATTGCCAAATGGGAACCTGTTTGAGAAAGAATAAATAGAGCTGCTTACAAGTTAGCACACTGTTGATCTTGCCCCTAATCTGTACATAGCTCTTATTTATAAGCACTGCAAAGTGTGCTAGGTTTGAGACATACTATGCTAATTGAAATCTGCTGGTGAGGGAAATGATATCAATATCAGTGAAAATGCAGCGGACTATTGGCACATGCAATAGCATGAATGAACCTTGCAACCATATGTTGAGCCCAAGAACTCAGATACAAGAGACTAGGGACTAACTCATTCCATTTAAATAAAAGTTAAAAAACAGACAAATTAGTCTATGATGTTAGAACTCTGCAGTGTGTGGCCCTTGGCAGGGGTGGTGACTGAAAGAAGGGGTGACAGGGTGCTCTAGGCAGTTTGAAATGCTCTGTTTCTTGGTCAGGGTGATGGCTATATGGGTGTGTCCCCTTTGTAAACATGTATCCAGCTGTATACTTGTAATGTGTGTGCTTTTCTATATATATTTTATTTTAAATAAATATATATATATTCTATATATATTTGATTTTAAAAGATTACTTAAAATTGCTGTCTATTAGATGTTTGCTTGCATATATGTCATTATGGAGCCACTAAGAACTTCTAAAGAACTATCTCTGCTTGTTTTTTCAAATCAGGAGCTGACTGACATTTGATTTCTGGGAGATATTTGTTATTAATTTCTGATTACAAAAAAAGGAGCCAGTGTGTCTTGGAACGATAGCCTGATGGATACCTAGGTTTCAGGGGGTTGATATGTGCCCTCATCATAATCAAAGGCAGTTTGAGCCAAGAATCGAGTCTTCTTAGTGTACTCTCTATGGGCTCAGAAGGAGGGAAGTGGGGCTAGGTTATGGCAATTTTATGGTAGATAAAGAAAAAATGATCCTTCCTGCATTGCTTCTCAGATTCTGAAAGGTGTGGCAGCTACTGTCCCCAGAGCCTGTCACCCTCCTTCACACTTGGCTCACTTCTAACCAGCACATCTGGGAGGAGACTCTGCTCACTCCCTTCTCCAGTAGAAACAGTCTCTCCCTCTCCCTCTCCCCTCTCCCCTCTCCCCTCTCCCCCCTCCCTTCACCTCTCTCTCACATGCAGGTGTGTACACACATACACACACACACACACACACACACACACACACACACACACACAGGGAGTAGGCATTTGAAAGACTATGGTTGACCTGGTATATGAGAGAGCAGAGAGAAGAAATAGGAAAAGTGGAGGAAATAAAGAAAAGGGAAAAGTGGAGGAGGTCAAGAGACATATGTTGAGGTATCTGGAGTTTGTAAACTTCGAGGAAAGACCAACTAACAATGACAAAAGACTAAGGTCTTCACACTGTCCTATGTTTTAAAAAATGTTTAAAATGTACTTACTATATGCTAGGAACTGCCTTTGTCTTATATGCCCTATATAATTCTATTTAATTTTAATCTTAGAGATGATAAAAATTGAGGGATCGGGAGGATGAGCACAGTAATGTCAGACTCCAGTCTAACCCCTCCCTACTTGTTCACTGCACTCAATCCTCTTAATCAGAGCCCACTGAATATAAAAATAGTAATGCAGTCTGTTCAGTGCCTAAGACACCCCGAGTACATCTCCTTTCATCTTTTGTTTTCTTTTGATTTTATCATGGTAAGAACACTTACATAAGATCTACCTTCCTAACAAAATTGTGCGTGTAGAGTATATTTATTATTGACTGTAGATGCAATGTTGTACTGCACATATCTAGAACTTACTCATTTTGCTTAACTGAAACTTTATGTCTACTGATTAATAACTCCCTATTTATCTCTTACCTCCAGCCCTTGGTAACCACAATTCTACATTTTGATTCTCTGAATTTCACTGTGTCAGTATTTCATGTAAATTAAAAATCATTTAGTATTTATCTTTTTGTGGCTAGTTTACTCATGTAGCATAATGTTTTCAAAGTTTATCCATGTTGTCACATATTGCAGAATTTCATTCTTATAGGATGAATAATATCCCATCATGTGTAAATACCACATTTTCCTTATCCACCCATCTGTCAAGGGATATTTAGGTTATTTCCACATCTTGGTTTTTGTGAATAATGCTGCCATAAACACAGTTGTGTTACTATGTCTTTGAGATCTTGATTCCAGATCTTTTGGATAATTACCCAGAAGTGGTATTGCTGGATCATAAATTTTATTTTCCATTTTTTGAAGAACCCCCATCATGTTTCCAGAGTGTCTGTGCCATTTTACATTCCTACGACAATGTACAAGAGTTCCAGTTTTGTCCACCACTGTGTTTGTCCTCACCTCAACATAGTTATCTTAAATAATTTGTCTTTGTTCCTGCTGATCAACATGTGCATATGTCTAAGTCTGGTCATCCATGCCCATTTGTACTGGCTACTTGTTACTGGCTGTGACCTTATCATTTGGGGCTCCAGCTGGAGTTGGGCGGGGCTGCATGGAACTGCTCCAGGCCGCATGACCCCTCTGGTCACTCTGGTCTGGACTCATTCCTCCTCACCCTCCATCCTCCCCACCAGGGCTTATCTGGAACTTGACCAGCTCCCAAAGGGAAAGATAGGTCACTGGGCAGATGACCATGTGCCTTTCACTGCTGACCCTGATTTGTGTGTACTGGCTTTGAGGGAGGATTCTTGTGGCTTCTTTTCACTCTGGGTTTATATTTAAGAAAGATTAGATTTACTACACACTTCTCACTGACACATAAGGTTTTGGGTGTGCATCATTGGGCAGCATCCCACAAAACCAATGTGCTATAGAAGTCACTTGCACCATCTAAGTGATCAACTTAGAAATTAATATTTGCATGACTAAAATGACTCAAAAATTTTGTAAGGATTGGTTGCAGAATCATTACAAGTATTTGAGTATCCATGACCTGCAAGTAGTAAGCCAGGTAACTCTGTGGATTCAGAGGTGTGATGTCAGAGGCTGGAATGAGATCTTGTACTAAAGAAATCTTGTACTACATCGGAGCCTGTGCTGAATGAAGGTAATTAGTGACAGGAGAGAAAATGGGCACATGCTAAGATGAAAGAGATGGTCACTTCACCGTTTGGGTAAAATGATCTTTCCTTACATCTATATAAGTAATGATTTCTATATATTTACAAATAAGATACAGTGATAATTGGTGGTTTATATAAAGTATGTCTTCAGTGGCCAAATAAGGAAATTCCAGTTAAAGAAAATATATACAGGTTTCTCTACAGTAAGATCTTCTGAAGTTTTTTTTATGCTAATATTGAAGCTCCAAGACAGAGGTAAATTTTCTGGTATCCCGTTTTGCACCTTAAAAACACTTTATATGCAGTGTCTTCTGGAACTAGTCTTTGGAAAGGTTGGAAATAATGGTTTAACCTTTTCTAAATCATCTGCCTGTTATTTCATGTTCTCCTTTCTTTAGGTTTGGAGGAGAAAATCTAGGCAGCATAAGTGGAAAATTGACCAGAAAATAGCTGAAGATCTAGGTTTATTACTCAAGACTGTTTGATTTCACATTCTATGAAAATAACTTCCCCCCACAACACACACACACACACACACACACACACACACACACACACACACTGTCCTCAACAAATTGGTTTACTTGAGACTCAGCAACACACAGATTTCCAGTTTCCTTAACTAGGGAACAGATCTAGCCATGAACCCTGAAGCTGCATTTCCAATATGCATTTTCCTTGTACTTTCTCTAAGTACTCAGCTCTGAGCTCTTACCTTGCAGCTTATTTTGTGTTTGTCCAAGGTAACCCAAGAAAGTGAAGAGATCAAGGTCCTAAAATCGACATGTGTGTGTTCAGGTCTCCTAGTTTACAGATGAAGAATCTAAACTTTGTTCAGTTTGACTTTCCCTTGGATTATAGTGCTAGTTAGCGTGAGGGACAGTGGGGGACAGATTAAGGTCATCTGATCCAATCTGTGTTGCTTCCTGTGGGGGCACACAGAGACCATACGATTCCTCCCCCCCACCCCTCCATGTGATTCCCTTGAAGCAGGGCTAACCTGTGGGAAATGCCCAGGGGAAATTCCTCACTTTCCCTCAGATCTTCTTGCTCTTGTCATTCAAGGTAACACTCAACTGAAATATAGTTGCTCTTAACTCTTGGGGAAAAAAAATATTCAACATAAGCAATTAGGGTTCAAAAACTCCATTGGTCTACTAGGGATTTACCTAAGTCTGTCCCAGAACTATTTTTTTAAAAGCCAAAAAAAATTTGTTTTTAAATTAACAGATCCTAGATGCTGTTCTATCAAAGGTCTCAGGAAATGATTGACTTTAACACTTGAGGGTTACAGAATGAGGGCCAGGGGAAATGCATGGTGTCCCTAAACCTCAGGCAATTTAACTGTGGCTGCTAAGACATCCACAGAAAGAGTTTTTCAATTGGTATATTTATACTTTCTTTACTTAGTATTGATTCTAAATAAGGATAAAACCCATCCTTGATGGGAAGCCTATGAGTAAGAACAGATGAATTAAAGTTTGTTTTATCTTCCCACTTTCCTTTCACTGTAGCCAAAAAAAGCCTTCCCTGTAGAGGCAAACGGGACATATTCTAGAGGAAGCAGCCGCTGCTCTCAGAACAACTCACGGATGAAGTGGTGGGAGAGTTCAAGGCGATGAGGGTGTTGGATTCTAGGGCAGGTCCAGGTCTCTCTAAGCCTTTTGTCTGTAAAGTTGGGGAAAACAGACCACTTAAAGGTCTGCAGTTCTCCAAACATCCCCTGCCCATTCTGTATGTGGATGCCCAGGCCTGTTATTTTCTATCTCTATATTCCTCTTAAAACACCTGCTTTTAGGTCACATGTAAAGCAAACACTCTCTCTCTCTCTCTTAGGTCTTGGCAACAGATGGACCTCATCATACATGTTTTCTCATTGAGTATTTGTGGGATTGAAAGTAATCTCTGGGTATTTTGCTTTGGGAGAAAGAATGATCAAGGTAAGATTATTTAGGCATTGAATGTTATTGTGTGTGTGTGTGTGTGTGTGTGTGTGTGTGTACACACACACTTTGTGTACAAACATCTTTAAGTCACACTTGCGCAACAGGAATTGTTATGGTTCTCCAAACCCAAGGTGGGGCTTCAGTTTATCGTTACTTCAGTTATGCAGTGAGGTCTGTGAATATGCAGGTGAGATTGTGTCTGTACTTTAAACAACAGTCTTTTCCTAAACTCCAAACATCCTACCCCACCCGTAAGTATTTGACCCCAACTTTGCAGCTGATTTTCTATATTCTGGCACACAGGCTACTTCCCCCATAAATGGATACTGCTGGGCCTTTGCTGATTTGTTTTCACTTCCTGGACCCCCTTAGGCCTCATCTTTCCCCTCTGTTATCTCGCTTACCTTCTATGTTTCCTTCTAAGTCCCTTGCCCTCCACCATTTATGTTCATTGTTCTTCCTCCCAGAATTCCGGACTCCCATAGTGATTTACTCATGCCTCCATTGGAGTGCTTATTTCATTTTGCCTGACGTTGTAGTGAGTTGTTAAAAGGGAGATAGCATAGAAAATGAACAGGTTTTGGAAATACAGAGGAGGTTTTAGCTCTGGAAAATTCTAGCTGAAAAGTGGTAAGCAAGGTTATTGGGTCTGTTTGAATCTTATTTTTCCTCTCCCTAAAATGGACATCATAATCACCTTGCCAATTTTTGTCAGTGTAAAATGAGCTAATGTATGTAAAGAGCCTAATACAATGTTTATTCCGAGGTCGATGATAGATGGAAGCAGTCATTATCAGTTACAATGCTTTAGGCATTTTATCTTTGTGTCATTTTCTTAGTGTGTTCCTGGTAGCTGGAAAACTATATCTGTTTCAAAATCATTTACTGAATAAAGAAATAACTCCCTTGATGTGTGTAAGTTCCTATTATACCTACAGAGCTGCTACAAAATTTCATAAACTGCTACTAAACAAATAAGGAAAAGAACTGTTTGATATAGTAAATGGAGGTGAGAGAATAGGATGATACAATGTTCCAGACTATTTAATTTACTCACCAAAGTAACCATTCCATGGGGCAGCATTGGCGATTTATTCATTGAATCACGTCAGTCTTGAGAATTTTCAGTGCCTTGGGCTCTGCACCTAGAGCACAGCAATGGTCCGCAGTAGGAATGGATAATTATTGATCATCAGTGATTACGCCTGGACATGGCATAGTGGTTTAATACAAGCACCACCAACAATACCTTCACAAGGGAGATAGTAATGTTGTCCTTATTTTATAAAAATGAAAATGAAGCCCATGGAGATGGAATAACTTGTCCAAATTTATAGCCACATGGGGTAGACATTGTGTTCAAACCCAGGTACTCTTGCTCACTAAATCCACTGTGTAAATACCATGTGAGATTCTGTCCTCAGGCAGTTTACGCTCAAATTGAACAGAGTTAATCAATACAGAGTAATCCACGCTCCAATCCAAAGACCTTGGACAATATGAAGCAGAGAGGGGGCACTATCTGGTAAGCAATGCTTTGGGAGGTTTTCTCCCCCGCACCCACCCAGCTACTTCCTCAGTCATGCTTTCAAGTTTTTTGACTAGTTATTGGTGGGTTTTCCCCTCAATTTCTCATAGAGCTCCTATGATTCATTTAGCTGGAGGTTTGAATGAGAGGGAAAGTACCAGTCTTTGGTCATGTTTACTCATGGGCTCTCCACAGGGGTTGCCTGTGGTCATGCAAAGAAATCAAACACTTGATTGTATTCAGAACAATGCTGCCGCTGGCCTGGAGGAGGAACTAGAAAGCCCTTCGGTTATCTCTAGTTTCTCTGATACAGTTCTGCAAACAGTGCAGTGGCTGTTCTCACGGTACCTTCTCCATGAACTTTGAGTCTTTTAAGGCTGGCTCTGGGAAAACCAAAGAAGAGATAGAATTGGCATGGCCACCGTGGGGTGGCCAGACTCATTCCGATCCTATAGGTATGTTTCTCAGAGCTAATTAAGGAAGCTATTACAGAAAGGAAGGAGAAAGAAAAATCATATCAGTGCCTTTCTCTTACCCGTCCAATACAGACCTTGGCATTGCCCCATTATAGTGACCCATATTGGAGTCTTTGTAGAGAATTGCTCTCCCTGGATTAAGGAGTTTGCTTTTCTGTTACATCCATTTATTAGTACCTTGTCTTAGGTACTAATGCATTCACACTTGATTGCCATTTGGCAGAGAGAGAGAGAGAGAGAGAGAGAGAGAGAGAGAGAGAGAGAGAGAGAGAGATATTTCTGATACAGAGAGATGGGGCTGGGGGAAGGAATCCAAAGCATGGCGGAGACAAGCTAAGGCATGCTGGGAGGCATTGATAAACCAGGGAGAAGAACATCTTTGGCAGTTGGGAACAAAGGGATTGGGAACAAGGCAAATTCCCTCTTACCTTAGGCTGGTTCAGTTGTCTTGCTTATTACACATCTCCCTCCCTCCCTTCCTTCTTTTCCAGACACAGCACAAGGCAAATCACCAAAAGAGATTAAAAAAAAAAAAAAAAAGGGAACTTGATTCCGCCTCCTTCAGGTTCAGTCTAGCAAAGGGCAATGTGTGCACAATGAGGTATGTAGAGGGCCTGGTTCCAGAAGGAAAGTGTGCCCACAGTGGCATAGAGCCATGGAACTTTTTCCCTTTTTATCTGGATCCTGAGAAAGTGCAAATGGAGGGCCAGGCAGGGCTGGGAAGAATTTCTGTCAACTTCTTGTTGATGGAGTTGACTCCAATGTGGGGTGCATGCGCACAGCCTGGGAAACCTGCAAGCAGTGCCGTGGCCTGGTGGAAACTTGGGTGTCCTGTTTTGCTGAGTAAACTGAGGTCTGGCCAAAGCAGAGGCATGCAGGGAGATAAGGAGAATGCTGGCCATGAGAGCTGACTTTTTTTTTTTCTCTTTTTATGTGCCAGGCAACATATTAGCCTATTTAATGATGTCAGCAATCTTGCAAGTGCTTATATTATTCCCATTTTACAGATAGGGAAACTGATGCTGAGGGAAGCTCAGTAATATGCTCAAGGGCACACAAGTTAAGTGGCAGAACTGGGATTTTCCTTCAGGAGTCCAAATCTGCATACTAAGCCTTAACCATCATGTTCCTGGGTATCCAACACTCCATAGCACAAGGGAGTAGAGTCCTCCTTTGCAAGCAGCTCTAAGAGCATGCCATGCTAGGGAGGCAGAAGGTCCGTGGGGATGCTAACCGTTAGAAAGGGAAGCAGTACCATCCTGATAAGTAGTGGTCTTTGGTTTTTAGGGGAGAAGAGAAGCGAATGAGACAGACTTCAGTATCGTAGTGGTTGGGAGCAGGTGTATTGTTAGGACAGCTTGAATGTTGTCTTCCCTGCGGTCCACAACACAGAGTTTCATAGCCTTCTTTTTATTTTATTTACTTACTTACTTACTTACTTATTTGTTTATTTTTGAGAGAGAGAGAGAGTGCACAGTGTTGGGGGGGGGGCAGAGAGAGAAGGAGGGAGAGAGAATCCCAAGCAGGCTCTGTGCTCTGAGCATGGAGCCCGAAGCAGAATTTGATCTTATGAATTGTAAGATCCTGACCTGAGCTGAAGTCAAGAGTCAGATGCTTAACTGACTGAGCGGCCCAGGTGCCCCTTTATCCTTGTTTGAAGAGGCGATGTGGTGATGGGCTCCAGGCCTAAAATCTCTGCTCGGCCAAACAGGCACCACTGTTGTCATTCTAATGTTCAAATCCAACATTCGTGTCAGTTGAAACTTATCTATTGTGTTCAATAGGTAAGTTTAAACAAATATTTTTGTTTTGTCTGTAGGAAACTCTAATAAAACAGAAATAGCCTCCTGAACACAGGTTGCACTCTATAACTAGGAAGATAAACACGGCTGTAGAGTTGGGACTGCATGAGCCTTTAACAGACAGCAGGAAGAAGAATATTTTAGTCATCTTCTGGTGAGGTTACGGCCATGGCCAAAGGAACAATGCTTCCTTAATGATAGTTTTATCCTTAAGCTTTCGCAAATATGTGACTTCGTATACTGCCCTGAAAGAGTATTTTCAGATGAACATGGTCGGCAAGCATTTGACTTTTGACATCAGTACTAGAAGGCACTGACATAAAACCTCTTAATCATTTAGTTTCTCGAAAGTATTGCCTTGATTTTAGGCAGGCAAGAAACACAAATGGAGGTACAAAATAGAAGCCTGACTCTGAATGTTTTTTATACATGGAGTTTGGGTCTTTCTTGAAAAAGAGGGATTATCTGAAAAAATAATTTTGCTTTTCATGCTGCATCTCCTCCAGCCTTTTTAGTGAACTGAGTTGTGGAGTGTCTGCTCAGGCTGGATTTCTCCCTGGGGAGCCTTCTAGTCATCCTGTAAACCATTTTATGTTTCTATGGAATTAGTATGCTCTACCCAGGTAACTGAAAATAATGCTACAATAACATGCTTACATAATTATCTAAGCATCAGTGAGGAGTCCTAGGGGAAAGAACTGAAAAAATATAAATACCTTTGAATTTGATGAACATTACACAGTTACACCACAAAAAGGTGGTTGCCACACTGCACAGAGTGCGTTAAGGTGTCCATTTCTTGCCCTTGCATTTTGCCTGCCACAGAGATCATCTTTTGCCATTTTTTGTAAATCTGATTGGTAAAAATGGCCTCTTGGTGGTGTTCTAATTATTTCTAGTTCCTCAATTACCCTGGATTGAGTATCTTTTAATGTTTCTTGGTAGATTTGCCCTCTTCCGTTTTTGAACTGTCTGTTCAAATATTTTGTACATCTCCCTAGTGGTCTTGTTACATTATTCTTAGAGCTTTGTAAGAGCTTTTAATATTATGAGTATTGATTTTTTTTGGAAAATATTTTCTCCTACTCTTCCTTGTTTTCTAAAGATCTCTATGATGTCTCTCGAAGTATGTAAGTTGAAAGATTTAGGTAGTAAAGTCTACCAATATTTGTATTTATGTCCTTTGAGTTTTGTGTGTTGCTTAGAAAGACTTTCATATGTATATATAGGAAGTATATTGCTAGTATGTGCATGTGTGCATGTATATTTATATATATATACCTTAGTTTTTCCTAGTGCCCCATGTTCATAATTCAAGTCCTTGCTTAATTAATTGTCTTATTAGCATGTTTCCTTCTAATACTTTCCAAAGCTTTCTTTTATACATTTTAGTCTTTCTGTTGTATATATAATGAAATTTATAGCTTATTTTTTCCAAATTGAATCTACATTTTGAGTAGCACATAATTTTACCTCCAATTGAAGTATCACTTTTATCACATAACAAATTCTTACAGATATCCATTTCTAGACTTTTATATTCTGTTCCAATTTGTTTGTCTATTCCTGACATAGTCGCCACAATGTTTTAATATCTTTAGCTTTATATTTTTATTTGACACATTGCTTTATTTGGAATTTCTTGGCTGTTCTTGGTCCTGTACTGTTTTGGTTAACTTTAGGAACAGTGTAGTAAATGTCCATTTGAGAAATCTCAATGGAGTTCTGATTAGAACTACGTAATGTATGTAGATCCACTAGAGAAAAATGAGTAATCTTTCCAAGCAGGTGTGTCTACTCACATAGGATCTCTCCCAGTATGTTATCAGGAACAGGTACCTCTAAAATGTTCTGAGTTGCTCAACACACTCCCAAAGTCAACACCGAAGAAAAGGATTTCTCTTCCCTCTCTTAGTCCTAACCTTGTCTCATATTACCATTGAAATGAAACAAAGACCCTGGGGTGTCTGCCTGATTAAGTTCTGGGTATATCATGTGAGAAGCTTTGTCATCTGGCTCTAAGTTAGTTTACAATGGGATGCCTACACCCTGTCAAAGTATGAGAATTATTTCAGAAACCAAGGACTAGATTCATTAGGTTAGATTCATCACATTTTTAATGACTACCAATTTTACTAGATTCTCTTTCTTTTTTACTAGGCTATGCAAACATGCCTACAAGAGTGCCATCCAATCCAATTAATTCTCATTCTGGAAAATTATCAGTAAAATTTAGCAGCAACAACAACAACAACAACAACAAAATTTCACAAATATGTTTTTTAACATTATGCACATCAAATTATTAGATAAATGAATAAACTTTTCATGTTTTCTTTCCTTCCTTCCAATAATGCCTTAATTTATTTTTAAAAGATTGGAGAATATGAGTACCATTCTCTAAAGTATAGTTTTTACTCATTGTAGCATTGTGATTCTTACAAATTGCAAGCAATCTAAATGTTCAAGCATCTTGGTAAATACATTTTTGTACATCCAGATGGCATTCAATTATCCAGCATGTTAAAACAATAAAAGATTATTTGTAATATGTAATGGCATGAGAGGTTTAAGATAGATTATTGAACAGAGCTGAATCAATCTATAGATTAGCATATATAACATGATCCATTTTTATTTAAAATAATTTGCTTACTGGGGCACCTGGGCAGCTCAGTCAGGTAAGCATCTGACTCTTGATTTCAGCTCAGGTCATGATCCCAGGTTGGTAGAATGGAGTCCTACATAGGACTCTGCACTGGGCATGGAGCCTGCTTAAGATTCTCTCTCTCTCTCTCTCTCTCTCTCTTTCTCTTTCCCTCTGCCCCTCCCCTATTCTCAAAAAAATGTTTATTTAAATAAGTTAAGATAATTTGTTTACTAAACACACATATAGGCATACCTAAGAATATATAAAAATAATCACTGGATCTTAGAGTTGAGAAGTATAAAATTAATATTCCACCTTATATGTATTTATATCATTAAAATTTTTACAATGAACATAAACGTTTTATAATGAAAAACAATATTTAATTTTATAAAATGAGATTTTTGGACTATTTATTAATGATCTTACTTCCTACAGTAACCTTTTCTCATTATCATAGATTATTGAGAGATAATTATGCCTCAGAAGTCATACGTTTTCTTCCATCATAGCCCTGTATAGAGAGTCATTTCAGGAGTATTACCATTATTACAATTCCTTGAACTAAGTTTCTGTCATAAAAATAAGTGCATAAATTGCCCCACTTAATCCTTAGAACTGGGCTGGGTATTGTTCCCGTTTTATAGATACAAATAAATTTTAGAAATATTAAGTCACTTGCCAAAGTCCTGTAGCCAATCAATTAATCAGCATAGTAGGGAATACGACTTTAATCTCTGATTCCAACCATGGCTTCTCCCAATGTCCTACAAAACAGTTTCCATATGCAAATTAATAATCACAAACCAGGGAGACTTTTCAAAATTTAAGGCCATACCCTTCCCATATTTCTTTTGTAGATAAACTTGGCAGGGGTGCCCAAGAATCAAAATGGGTAAAGTGCAGATCTGCTGAATGAAAGCTTTATGGTATGACATGGACACCTTACATGGTTCTAATTCAGATCCCAGGTTAAGAATCACCACTATGTCACACTGTGAGAGACAGAGATGCATATTTGCATGTACACAGACATGCACATGTGTGTACCTGTATATTACACAACTGTTGTGCTAGAGTTTTTTTAGGTGCCTCTGCTTTTTTTTCCTGGTTTCAACCTGTGGACTTATGTCCTACAGATAGACTGTTGTAGAACATAGTCTTGACATCATCAAACGTGGCCATGAAATATTACCAGTGAAAGTTTTATTTCTACCTACCCACCGTTCAACTTCTCAATCTACTGGTGGTGAGAAGTTACTTTGCCTGATCAGAATTTGAGTTGAAATTTTTTCAAAGAGTAAAGAAAATTCCCAAAGGGTTAGGTTTCTATTGCTATGGTGATCTTACTAAATTATAGAACATTCTGAGAAAGTGTAATAACCTTGTGAAATTGTTCTTAGGCTATGTTTTATCCATCTTTGAATTCTAAATACTTGCATGGTATGAACTTGTGCTCAATAACTCCTTTGAAATGTACTATTTCTAATTGTCATGAAGGGAAACTTCAGACACTCTCTGGATCTACCTACAACCCCCCCTTCCCCAAATTAAGTGACTTGTACAAGGTCTCTTGCCTTTTTAAGCCATCACAACCCAGAATTGTTTGAGCAGTATTATATTTAATTACAAAAAGGGCTACAGGATCATGGGCATCCCTGATGACAAACCAGATCTTCGGCTGGGAAGACCATGTGAATAGAAGTTCAAGAATGGAACTATATTTCTGTAGTTTGTGGCTTAGAATTGAGTATTTTTATGTTGACTTCTTTATATTAACTGGGTTTCCATGACTCTGTCCCCTTGGATTGCAGTTGTAATTATGTAGCAGTTAACATATTCTCTGGGCCCAGCACATCCCATAATTAGCTGTGTTCTCTCCACAGCATATGACTCAACCCGGTGTGGTTCTTCTATATCAAAGGCAGGGTGGCCAGAGTTTTTTAACCACAATACTTGAGCATGTAGTGGCAGATGGCTGCACAACCCAAGTGTATCGGGTCCTTTTGAAGAGCAACCTCACCAAAAACGAGCAAACAAACAAACAAAACCAGACCTTGAGATTTATTTTTGAAAAAAGGAAAGAACCTTCTTGGGGGATGCTTCCAAACACTGCATCATTTTAAAAGAAAAGCATGCCTTCTTCTTCTTTTTCTTCTTCTTTTTTTTTTTTTAAGAACTAAAATAGAAATAAATAAGTTAGAACTTTGAGGTCAGCCTTGATCAGGGAAAAGGACACTTCCTGGCTGTAATCAGATATCGACAGAGGTTTATTTAGTTGAGCAAGGGCACTGGGTATAATGTAACACACAGTGAGAAGAATATAGAACTAGCAGTCTGGAGACCCAATTTCTTGTCTTTGCTCTGCTGCTAATTAGGTATATGAAGCTTTCTGAGCTTTGGTGATTCCAACTCCTTCTGTCTGAGAACATTTAGGAAAACCCCTTGTATGAATGCAAGATCTTATATTATGAGACAAACTGAAAAAGAGAGCTTTCAGGCTCCCTTCCACACAGCCACATTAATCTACATCTACTTGTGAGGAACCCTAAAGAAGGAAATGACTCGGTAGCTGCCCCGGTAAACTTATTACAGGCTTAGTGAAACTCACCATCAGAGAGTTCCTTATTATATTAGTGATAACATATCAGAACAGAGAATGTTTTATTCACCAGAATTCTGTAGGGGAAAGCAACTATATTTGTTGGGAAAAGCACTCAGAATGAAAGGCTGGACCCAGTGGGTGTAAATATGAGCTTCCCTGCTCCTTACCACTTAAGGGAACAGATTTTCTTGCCATTTTTCAGGGTAAAAGAAAATAGCAAAAGGGAGAAAAGGGGATGGGGCTAGTGTGATGGTAGGAGTGCTACACAGTCTACAAGGTGACTCTGCCCTGTGACCCTCGAATCTGGAATATTCTCAGAAATGCATAAATGCTGGGTTGTGTGTGTGTGTGAAGAAGTCACAGAAGTTGTGAAGGGACCCCGTGTGGCTCTCATGTTAATTCTGAGTGGTATCAAACTTGGGTACAAGAATGAGGAGTTAGAGAAAGAAAAGAGAAAACCAGCCTTGGGGACTGGCAGGAATATAATGAGAGCTCTTGATTTACAATCTATGGGATTGTACTTCAGATCAAAGTCAAGATCTTAAAAAAAAGGATTAATAACTGAAACACACCAGCTAACACCTATGACTCATGCACTTTCCACATTCAAGGCACTGTGCCAAATGCTTTATGTGCCTGTTATATTATATTTCATATATACACACCTACATGCAAAGAGAACTCCTTTTAGTCTATACACTGGGGCTAAGGAGTGGGTATTATTAGCTCAATAATTTTTCACACTTGGAGAAATTAAGACTCAGAGAAATTACATAAATTGTTCAAGGACATAAAGCTTTAAGCTTCATGTGGATTCCAAGTATATTAGAAATTAATTTATTAATCCTTAATATAAAAATGTATCAGATATTACATCTACTAAACATCAGAGGATGCACAAAGATGCCTCTAAAGTGAATCTTGCCTCGACGTATTTATTTTGTCATCTAACAGGAGCTATCGGATCAGGGTAGATCCACGTTATCAAGACTCTCAGGCATGAGGCATGTGAGAGGTTTAAATGCTGTTAATTTCAGAGGATTCAAAAGATCTAATTCTCCCCACTGCTTGGTGTCATCTGAGTCCTTTCCTTTTGTGGTGCTGGAGATTAGCCAACATATGCTGGATGTAACTCAAAGTCGGATGTTCTGTTGTCCAGCGCCATCAGTCAAGACAAGGAATCCACCTCTTCATCAGCTCCAATACTTTTGGCAGCCTCTACTGAAAATCCTAGAGATCATGAGCTTTGGTTGCCTCAGGAAGCACACTGCATTTCATCCAGCACATTCCCCATCCAACATTATTCTTCTTCAATCTCCCTCCCCAGATGCCTGTCTTTCCTCTCATCTACCACATTCTTCTTCCTTATCTCTCCCTCCTTTGGCTACTGCCTCAGCACATTCTTTTCCAAATCCTACCCTGAAGTGATTTTAAAGAAATAGTTTCCCAGCAAAGTAGATCTCTCTAAGCTAAGGGAGGGATCTCTTATTTTGTTGCAAGTAAAACAAATTTTTCTTCATGTAGAAATTTCTTCCATGAATACATAGACCTGCTCAAGCCTTCCATTTCTCACTTGTCCCCTGTCTTCCTAGGCTGCCCCAAGATCTCTCTCTCTAACCCTCTTCCTTGACCTTAACTATCTTGATATTTGACTGCTCATTAGTTCACCATTTCCCCTAAAGATTGTATGGGAGCACATAGATGGTATGGGAAACTCAAATCAGCCAAATGTTTCATGTACAACTTTTATAAAAGATTTGAGGGGAGAAACTAAGGGACAATTAGAGGTGGCCTGGAGATTGTCATTTATTTGATTTTCCCTATTTCATAAATTCTAAAACAACTTTTTTTTTTACTATTTTTATTTATTTTAGAGTGAGAGAGAGACAGCGCAAGCAGGGGAGGGTCAGAGAGAGAGGGAGACATAGAATCTGAAGCAGGCTCCAGGCTCTGAGCCAGCTGTCAGCACAGAGCCTGACGCAGGGCTCAAACCCACAAACCGTGAGATCATGACCTGAGCCGAAGTCGGACACTTAACCGACTGAGCCACCCAGGTGCCCCCCTATTTCATGAATTCTAAAGTTTACTTTCCATAGGAGAAGGGGGCACTTTCTTAAGACATTGGTGTGATACTATAAAAACAATTTTGTGTGCGGGAGCTGTACTAAGGTCACAAAGACGTGTAAATCTCCACTCCACCGATTCACAGTTTTCTGATCTGGGCAAAATTATACTTAACTTCTCTGAATCTCAGTTTTCTCATTTGTGAGTTGGCATGATAAAACTGTAGATACTTCACAAAGTTATTATAGTCAATAGGATAAACTATGTACCTAGAACACAGTAGGTACTTAATAAGTGGAGGCAATTGATTACACTAGGAATCTCAAGTATGTGCACTAAGGAAGGCAAGTCTTGCAAAAACATAAAAATTCTCAAATTCCTACATTCCCCTTGACTTCTAATATTAGGAGGCGGTGCATGGGTTGGCTGTCCTCTGATCTAACCCAGTGACAATTCCATAGATATATAATAGGAGTGTTTACAGTTGAATTACACCCTCTGCCAACTTAGAGAATCCTAGGGTTGGCATTCATAGTTGGAAACACACAAACAAAAAAATCCCACCCCTGGCTCTCAGTTTCATGTCTCTGCAATTCATTTCCTGAGAAGCTTCTCAACTATGTGATTTTCCATAGCTTCAGGCTTTGTTATTAGTGAAGTGCCCTGTTGGGCTTATCACCAGTTCTAGCAGCTGCTGGCGCAGGCGACTATACACTATTAGTTAGGACAGAATGTTAGGGGACAGAATGTAGGTGAGGGCTTTCTGGTTCTAGGGGAGAAGATTATAAGATGCTTTGTATAAGAGCTCTGTGAAGAAGTAATAGGGATCCAGAGAGAAAGTGTGCTGACAGACTAGAGTAATGATTGAATTTAATACAAACTTTCATATAACGTGGAGCTGCACAATCATCTTTGTGTTTTACATGGGAGATTACAAGGTAAAACCCCGTGGTACAATTTGTCTAGCTTGTTGCCTTGAAATACCTGGTATCTTATATGAAAAGCCAAGAAAAAGGGATCAAGGACTAAGTAACTATTATTTATTGAGCAACTATTCTGTTTCTCTTAAATTATACAAAGTACGTATTTTTAATTTCTATTTGATAGTGAAGGTTATAAGGTTTAGTGATATTAAAGGATATTTAAGCAACTAAGAAGTTATTTATAAGAATCCATCACTTCAACAACTTCCTCCCATCTAAAAATATACATTAAGAATTGTGTAGTGATGTCAGATGCCTTTATTTTGTCCTAATCATTTCAGAAGATATTTTACCAGTGACTTATATTTAGGATTGCTTAACATTGAAAGAAACCAGTTTGAAAGGCATGAAGACAGCTTCTAAAATCCTTTTCTAGGAAAAGGGATTTTTTTTTTTATTGTACAAAACCCAGTATCTCTTAAAAGCACAAGGACACTACTAATAAAATATATTCAGTCCCAGAATACAGGAAAGTCTTAAACAGATTCAAGAAGAAGATAACACCATCCAAACAAAATCCAATTCTGATCCTTTCTAGATTTTAGCTTCCCTTTAGGGTGTGAAATCTTGTCTTTGTCTACTTCAAAGCACTTTATCACAGTTTTAATGAAGAGTGCGCCTTCAATGAAGTTTTATCAAATAAATAGCATTTAACCATCTCGACATCTCAGAACATCTTGTTTCCATGTCTCCTTATGTTTGAAGCATTTTGTCACAAGATAAATAAACAAACAAACATGAGACAGAACGTGCATGGATAAACTCCCCTCCAAATATACAACATGCATCAGTTTATTAGGGGAACTGAGATTATGGTTGAGATTTTACTGTATTAAAAGAGAGGAACTCACATTATTGACCAATGACCATTTAGCAAGATTTTTCTCTATCTTAACTCCTTTCCTACAGCGGTTACTTTCATTTTATTGGCAAAGAAGGGGAGGCTGAGAGACATGTAGCCTAGTGCCTAAAAATATGCAGCAAGTTGAGTAGATAGGCAAGATTTAAATCTTGTTACTGAACCAACTAGGTTGACCCCGAATTCTGTTCCTTCCACTGCACCAGAATCTCTCATGGTACTGAAATCGGTCCTGAAGTACAGAGATTGCTCATAGATAAAGAATGATCCCCTTGAGGTATCTGGACCAGCAGCAGAAGCCACATTCGGGAGCTTTTTAGAATTCAGCCTCTTGGAATTCCCTCCCTCCCCACTGCATCAAAATCCACTTTAAAAATGCTCTTTCTGATTTGTATGTAGATTAGTGTTTTAGAAGCACTGTCCGAGAAGTTATGCCCCCCAGCATCTCAGAAGGTGTTTTTTTTAAGAAGATAAAACAGGACTATGACTTTTCAGATAGGTCTTTCCATTCTTGGTAGTGAAAAATAGATTGACTATTATGATTTCTGTCAGGAATATGGCAGAAGATCAAAAATCTGTGCTTTGGAATTATCCACTAATTTATTCTGCCAGATTGCTTTTATGTTATCAGTGTTGAGGAAATTAAGCCTCGACAGGACAGTTTCTCACTGGAGGCATTGACACACACAATCTTTCCTATAGAACGGGAAGCAGATGGGCCTGGACATAGATATTATGCATTCTGATAGCGAAGAGGCAATCTTTCATGAGCTGCCCTGGAGCAAAGTGGGAAGAGTTCTGTGTTAATTTTTTAATGTCTTTTTAATTAAAAGTGTCAAGCGGTCGTCCCTGAGTTTCACTGAGAGAACTGGATTCTTCTCTGTTATCATCTTTGAAATGAAAGCCAATTCAAGGAGTCATTTATTTTTCTTAGTCTTGTTTCCGGGTTCCTTGTTTCTGGTTATCCTATTTTTAGTACATTTCAAGGTGAAACATTGCATTTGAAGTCATCTTGAAACAAAAAAACAGATGCCCCTTGGTTATCAGTCAACCATGGCCATAATATTGCTGCATAGTAGCATAAAACAGCCCTGGCTTTCAAGAGTAAGCATTTATTTCTCACACTGTGACTGCA
Source organism: Suricata suricatta (assembly GCF_006229205.1). Taxonomy (NCBI): domain Eukaryota; kingdom Metazoa; phylum Chordata; class Mammalia; order Carnivora; family Herpestidae; genus Suricata; species Suricata suricatta. Next base: position 58,782,307 of record NC_043714.1, read on the forward strand.
GAGACTGGGGATTTGGCTCACCTAGAAGGAGGCTGCTTAGGGCAGCTGCTGCTGTGGCTCTGATCCATGAGTCTTTCATCCTCCTCCTGGGACCTGAAGGTGGAGCAAACTTTTCTCATGGGGACAGCAGAGGTCAAGAGAGCAGGCACAACCAAACAGGGCCTCTGATTGCCTAGGCTCAAAGCTGAACATGACTGTCACCACTGCTTCGTTCTGTTGACCAGAGCAAGCCATGTGGCCAAACCCAAAGTCAGAGGGCAAGGAAATGTATTCTATTTCTTTTATGGGTAGAACTGCTAAATCAAATGTGGATAGACGGAGAGGCAAAGAATGGGGGCCATTACTACACTATACAATCTATGCCACATGGCCTGTTTTGTTGTCCTGGGATTTCTATTACCCAGATCCCTAGCCTTGTTTTCCTGATGACAGTAGGCATTGCATTGTGTGCAACATCATGGATACTGCATGGTTTCCTTTACATGTGCTTAAAAGAGGGCTATTTAACACCTTGAGCTCAATTTACTCCCCGTCTTTTTTCATGTTCAGTGTTAATGTGACATTGTAGAAAACCATGTCATACTAATTACAAAATCATTTCAGCTACCCAATATTATGGATTTTTCCCCTTGCCTGATAATATAGCTTTTCAGAGATGGTCAGATCACACTGGAAAAAATTAATTGCTCAATGTAAATAGTGGTGAATAATTCAAACACCAGTCATGAATCTGCCGAGAACTAAGTTCAAGATGGGGAATCCAAGAAATTCTTCTATGTATGAATAGTATTAAAACCCTATTTTTCAACAACTCTTTCAGATTATAAAACAACCTTTCTTATTTTTGTGCTTGAAGTATCACATAAAGAAAGGCTGATTTGTCATAGGCAGTATGATTTGAAGGCTCCTTATTCCAATATGTCCATCCCTGCTCCCAGTGTCTAAAATTTCACCATAAGAGAGTTACTCTTTGGGCTAAGATTTTATTGATTTTTAAGACATTTATAATATATCCACTTATTCTGTCTCCCCAGTTCATATATGGGAGACAAAAAAAAATCAGTTATCAAAACACCAACGTCCAAGGAAGACAACCTTTTACATCATCTTTCTATAGCTGCCTTTGCTTTGTTCTCTTTATCCCAGACTGGGCTATAGTCTTGTTCTGTATAACCAGGACTTCATTAAAAGTTATAGCTAAATAAAAAAGTAAATTTTTCTAAGGATGAATTCTGTTCTTTTCCTAGAAAAGACACAAGGAATATCACTACTAATATTTTGCTGTAGCACCTGCATCACTTTATTGCATTTACTTTAGAGGTTGTATCTTTTCTTGTTAAATATGAGTTTTTTGAGATACCTGGAAAAGTCCATAGCAAACAGTATGTGCTGCATATTTATTAATAGGGTGAATTTGTTGAGTATTCATTATGTGTAAGAACAATGCAAAGCACTGGATATGCAAAAATAACATAGCTAATACCTACCCTAGAGGAGGGGACAGTCAATGAGAAAAGACCCTCTTCTACAGATCATGGAATATAATATGAAAATGGGTAGAATAGAGGAATAGAAAAACTAGTATGGGGGGCTAGAAACAAGAGGGACAGTCAGATGACCCCACATCCTTGTCTTGGATGGCAAGAACATTGTCGAGGAAATTAAGAATATGAGTTAAAGCAGTGCTTACCTAGTTTAGCATTAATGCAAATCACCTAGGCAGGTTGTTAAAACACAGATTGCTAGGCATTATGCCCAGAGTTTCTAATTTAGTTGGTCCAGGATGGGCCTCAGAATTTACATTTCTGGTAAGTTCTCAGATAATGCTGATGATGTTAGTCTAGGGAACACACTTTGAGAACCATGAAGGAATGGGGAGGTAACACTATAAATAGAGTCTGTTCTTAAAAATCTTATTATCATGTAGGGAACAGAGAAGTGCAAACATTGAAAGAGGTGGAAAAGGCCCCTCTCATATGAGGTGATTCACATTTATTTTCATATATTCTTCTAGCAACGCTATGAGGTAGGTTTATTAGGCAGGGTACTATCTAAGCTATGTTGCCAATAACAAATTAGCCCTGAAATCTCATGATTAAACACACACACACACACACACACACACACACACACGCAAAGTTTATTTATGCAATGCAGATAGAACTCTGCTCTTCATAGTCTCTCAGGGACTGTAGTGGATGCTGTTGCCCATCAGCTATAGGGCTTAGATGCTCAATCCTTTCAGCTGTTGGGATTTGTGAACAGCTGAAGAGAGATTCCACACCCAAGGCACATTCACCCACAGCAACAGTTGAGCAATGTGGCCAATACAGATCTGGCCCACTTACAGAGGGTGAGACAACTCTGAAGAACCATTTCAGCTCTAGAACTTAACTGACTTGAACTTATTTAAACCTGGGCCCCAGTGGGTTTTCTGTCTTAGATCATATTCCCTAGGAAACAGGCTGACATTTTTTTGCTCAGGAATTTTACCGTGGGAGTGAAGAAAGTAGGGGTTGAAAGGAGTGAAGAGGGGCGCCTGGGTGGCTCAGTCGGTTGAGCCTCCGGCTTCGGCTCAGGTCAGATCTCACGTTTGTGGGTTCGAGCCCCGCGTCAGGCTCTGTGCTGACAGCTAGCTCAGAGCCTGGAGCCTGCTTCCGGTTCTGTGTCTCCCTCTCTCTCTGACCCTCCCCCTCTCATACTCTGTCTCTCTCTGTATCAAAAATAAATAAAACATTAAAAAAAATTAAAAAAAAAAAAAGAAAGGAGTGAAGAAAGTAGCACTGGGCAGAGGGCGTGATTGGATTTAGAGTCTGGAGCTGATATGGGTGCCTGCACCTAGCTTAGCTCGGAAGTCGGGGCATGACTTCAGTGGTGGAGCCTCATTGCTCTCATGCAAGAACAGAAGTCCTGGTGGGTAAGAATAATGGGCTCTGCTTTGGCTGACTGAATCTTTGGAGAGTCACCCTGGCATTTTCCATGGGTTCCACTGTGCTCTTTGCTAGTCAGAAATTTATTAGAGCATCAGTATCATCTGAATACTGTTGATAAATCATCAGACTTGATTTTTGTCTTCATGAAAATCTCAGACTCTCAGGCTCACCAGACTTCAGTATTGCATTTCATTCTAGGCAACCCGTTGTTCAGATGACCACTGAGAAACATAGAAGAGGCTGACTGGGATAATGAAGGCATCTGTAAGACACTTGAAATGAAGAGACACAGCTTAGAGAAGAGATACAACTGGAGGGAACCTGATCACCATCTCAAATGTTGAGACTGTCCTGTAGGGGACGGTATCACTCTGACTCACTTCTAGAATAGTTACCAGCTAGATCTTAATCTCAAGTAGGTTATGAATAGTGTCTGCCACATTGCATTGTATCTCCCAGGCCTGGCATGGTAATGGCCACAAAGTAGATACTCAGTATTTGATTAAATAAAATAAATCAAATAAATGCTATGTTGGTTCAGATTGTAACTCATCAGAATAAAGGTCTGCACACTTCTGACCCTCTTTAAAATAATGGAAAAGGCTGCCTTAAGAGCCAAGTCAAGGCCATATCACTGAGAGAACCCACATATGGGTGAGATGACTCTTTCAGCAAGGGATATCGCAAGCTCAAATTCCTAATCTGGATAGGAGGTTAGATGTTGAAAGTTTCTTTCAATTTTAAGATACTTATATTTTAAGGATAGAAAAATGACTATTTTGTGGGGAAACAACTACCCGAAGGCATGGTGGCTACTGTACACAGGAAGTTTTGAAATTGACTACTACTGAATTTCCATAGAGATTCCAAAAATATGTCAAAGGACTTTACATTTACTCTATCACCTTCAACTGAAAACATCAATAATTAATATGCTAATACACTTCCTGCACTCAGAGATGGCATCCTGGGATCCTTAGAACTTTGGGCATGTAGTAATAGAAAGTGTAAATCCAAGGATGCTCCCTGTCCTCATGCACCCAGTATCCCAGGCTAGTACTAAGGAGTTAAATCCTTTATACTGTAATTCAGGACGATGGAATAGTAGCATAAATTATGGGACAAGCTCTGTAGGATAGGAGAGAATATTATTTCTAAATTCAGAAACAATAGTTATCTGAGTATCTGAAGAAAGCTTTCATCAATTATATGAAGAAAAATGCATACTTATATGAAATTTTGCAAATCTGGACCTCTTAAAACCCATGAATGGATTAAGAACCCATGAGATAAAGATGGAGCTTTTTAGAAACTCCTGTGCCTTCTAGGTAGTACCATTTGAGCACAGAAAACTATTCTCATCCCTGATGCCCTATAAGGAAATAATTTCTAGAGATGTGACTCATTGTATTTATAAAGTCAAAGGAGAGAGGAGTGATCTGATTCAGAGTCAAACAAGATGGGTAGGGAGCTGATGTCCCATTTATGAGTAGGATATATAAAGCAAGTCAGGCTTTAGCTTATGATTACAATACATTATCATAAATGGTATTGATTGGCAGTTGGTCTTAGGAAGACCTGTCAGCTTGCATTATACTTCAAATTCCTTCTAGGTATGGTACTCTGCATAGGTGGGAGGATGTCATGCCTGCTTGACCTGATTAATGGGCATTGATGGACCTGCCCACTGGAAGATGTGTCAAGCCAAAATGGATATATGTCTGTAATTACTACCAATATGATGAGCCTTTCAGGGATTTCTGGATAATGCCCCAGTTAGCAGAGAGAAGGTAAATTGTGACCTGGGGAGCTACACAGTAAATAGGGCATGGCTTTGGGAACAGAAAGATCTGGGATTGAATTCACATTTACCACTTGCTAACCATACACTCTTAGATCAGTGACTTAGTTGTATGGTGCCACGGATGCGTCTCCATAGAGAGAAACTGAAAGGACCTGCCTCAGTTTTGTTGTGATAGTGCACATAAGCACTTAGCTTCAGATTGGGTGCAAAAACCTTCCCCGTCTTAGATCTTGCTCTCCTTTCTCATGAGATGTGTTCTGGATAGGTATCATCCAATAGTGGTTTCTTTGATTGAAAGAGCATCGTGGAGATTTTTTCCAGGTAGCCTCTGCAAGGGGAACACCCTGCAAAGAAAATAACAGTGTGAGATGCCGGGAGGAGGAAGCAGCCAGATAAAAGGAACTGGGTCAGATGGAAGGGACAGGGACACAAAGTTGACCATTTTCTTTAGGGCCAGTCCTGTGTTTTCCCCATATCTCTTCAAGACCTACCTAATTGCAACCCTTAACTTTCCCCGCTGGACACTTCACATTGGCCCAGAAGGAATGAAGTTGAAACATGACTGATTCTCACCCACCTCCCATTTTTTTCATTTGATCTGCAGTAACTGTTGCCTCAACCATAAAACAAGTGAGAGTACAGAGTTGGTTGAACACAGAGGAGAGGTTGTAACCGTCTCTTTGAAGGAATTTTAGAAAATTGGAATATACCTCTGGGAAGGAACTTCACATTTGTCTAGGCTAGGGATGACCATGTGGGCTGGAGATTTTTTGAGGCTGTCCTGTGCATCCTACAGGAGCATATTTAGCTGCATCACTGTTCTCTACCCACTAGATGCCAGCAGTCCCCCCTGCTCTTGAGTTGTGACAACCAAACATATCTCCAGACATTGTCAGATGTTCCCCAGGGAGCAACATTGTCCTTGGTTTTGAACCGTTGTTATAGCCCAAACTTCTATCCAATAAATGGCCATTCTTCTCATGGGTTTTTACTTTTAAATTAACCCTTGACCTAAAATCCAGATATTTTCATCTTTATATTGATTGCATAGATATTTAACTAGAAACAGGAGGTGGAAACCCACATTTAAATTGTAGTCAACAGGAATTTTAGTGAAGACTTTAAGCTAGAAGACTTAAGAGAATCCAGTATTTTCCCTTCGCGATGGATTTTGGAGTTAAAACCTGAGTCATGAAGGGAAGTTTTGATCTTCTGTTGGCTAAAGAGACAAGAAATTTGACAGTATTTGATTTGCCTCCCCCTCCGACTTTTTTTAAGTTTATCTATTTATTTTGAGAGAGAGAGAGAGAGAGAGAGAGAGAGAGAGAGAGAGAGAGAAGACAGAGACACTGAGAGTGGTACAGGGGCAGAGAGAGAGGTAGAGAGAGGATTCCAAGCAGCTCCATGCTGTTAGCACAGAGCTTGATGAGAGGCATAGACTCACAAAACTGAGATTATTACCTGAGCCCAAACCAAGAGTCAGATGCTAAACAGACTGAGCCACCCAAGTGCCCCTCTCCTGTCCCCTTTAATTTGACATTTGACAAGCTAACTTTGACCTCTGAGAGTGAGGACAATCTCTAGGTAGGGATTATTGATCTCTTAAAGATGCTTTGAGTGCCACTCACTGGAGACTGAGATAGTATTGTTTTCCAAATCATGGCTGCAGGAACATTGCAGACAGGGATGAAATAAGAAAATGCATATGGAGCATCTTGCCCTGTGTCTTGCATGATCATTGCTAATGCATATTATTATCATTTTATTATTTTTATCACCATTACTGTGGCTCAGGCAGCCTGTATCTGAAGACTCAGAGGGGACCCACAGGAGCAGTCAAGAGGGTCCTTGGCTTCATGTAGGATGGAAATCAAATGCAAGCCACCAGGAAGTGTAAGCAGAGTTTACTGAAGGTATATATAGAGAGGTCAGATACAGACAGAGCATCTAGGAGACTCAGGAAAGAAAGGAGCATGAGTCTCATCTTTGCTTGGGGTCTGGGGTTTTTATTGACAATTGTGCTGTACGTCACCTCTCAGGTATCCAGGAGCTGGTCAGAACAAGGACAACGTGCAGGTGTCCATTAAAAGTCATCCATTCCCTGGAATCAGAGTTTTGGCATCAAGATGTCTAGTGAGCTGTCTAGTGAGCACCCGTGATCTTGAATAGGCACATGATGGCCTCACCTGGTCCTTCCAGAGATGTCATCTACTGTGCTGGAAGGCTCCAGAGAAATCATTACCTCCTTGTCCCTTACAAAGAGGACACACATTAAGGTGTGTGCAGGGCAAGGGTGCAGACCCTAGCTAGAATAGAAGCAGGAAAGGGAGCAGAGAGAAAAACAGCTTTCCCTCTGCTGGGGTTCCTTTACTTTCCCTGACTCAACTGCCCCAATTAAGCTGCTAACCCACTTATAGTTAGACTCTAAGTCTTTGTTTGTTTGTTTTAGATTTTTGTCTCTTTGAGTGATAAAATTCATGCCTTACATCAGGTTTTAGTGGTGAATTTATTTTGAGTAACTCAATTAGTAATGTGAATGTGAAAGCTTGACATGGTTCCATCTATTTCACAAAGATTATAGGACTACACTGACTAAGCACTTGGAAATTAAGTCGTCTATACCATAAGGTATTTTTTATGATTTGTCAATGGCCCCCAATGACAAGTAGCAGATTTTAGTGAGGGGCAAAGAACAAAAAAAGTCATCATTGCTAATATGCTGAAATGATCCCAGGTGTCTCTGTGAACAGGGCAAAAAGAGTTTCTTTTAAAGAAGCCCTAAGGGAAGTTCATAGGCTATGATAGCCGGATTTCATCCAAAGTCATCTTTTGCTTCTCAAAAAGGATTCTTTCCTTTTTAAATCCCTGGATTACTCTGTTAGATACCTAGGCCTGGTTCTGGAGAACTAGGTTGTTGGATTAGAAGTGAGGAAATACGGATGCTGAAGTCTTCTCTTCTCGAGCTAATTAAGAGAGGAATGAATTATGGATACAAAGAAGGGAAGGGCGAAAAAAACCCGATCACATACTTACCCAGGGCACCAGTAGAGTTTGCCTGGTGCAGTAACTGTTGGCAGATTAGCAATCTAGCAAAGACAGTGCTGGTGATAAAAAATAATAATCATCATAATTATAGCCAATGATTATAATTATAGCCAAGTTTGAGGCTAGAGACGGTGCCAGGGGCTCAACATACATGCTGTCATTCCAGCTTCATAGAACTCCTGTGAGGACCGTTACTAACTTTCATTTTGCAGATGAGGAAACAGCAAGATAGGAGGTGTAAGGAACGTGTTCAAGTACTGGAATTGAGTTTCAAATTCAAGAGCAAAGCCAGTGCTCTTGATCATTTCTCTCCATTGCAGGTCTCTAGATGTGGAGTATTATTCAACCTGATCTAGAATTGGATGAGGGTGAAAAGACCAGAATGGCCAGGATCAATACTAACAAATAAGCATCATGGAATCACTCACCACAGCCTTGTGGCAAATTGTTTCTAAGGAAACCAGAGCAAATGGTGTTTGGGGGCTTCTCTGTGGAATAGTGTGGGAAGTCTGAATTCTCAAGAGTAACAGAATGGACAAAAACATATCTGGTTGTGCATAGAAACGTCTAGTAGCTGGATACTATAAAATTTAGTCTGGGGCGCCTGGGTGGCTCAGTCGGTTAAGCGTCCAGCTTTGGCTCAGGTGATGATCTCACGGTTCATGGGTTCGAGCCCCACGTCCGACTCTGTGCTGACAGCTAGCTCAGAGCCTGGAATCTGCTTTGAATTCTGTGTCTACCTCTCTCTCTGACCCTCCCCTGCTTGTGCTGTCTCTCTGTCTCTCAAAAGTAAAAATTAAAAAAAAACATTAAAATTTAGTCAGTCTGGCATAAATAGGATTATATTTAACACCAAGTTCAAACCTACTGAAATGTTCCACAGCTCGGTTTCCTTCATAGCTAAACATGTCTATTTTCCTTCGTATCTTCTATCTGGAGCTGTGAGAATGGTTCATGGGATCATGATTTGCTTTGGGAAAATTATGCAAATACATAATGCAATAATCTGATTTATACTACCTAGAGAGCGTTAACTGAAGAGGAAAATTAAATGATTATGGGCCTAAGCAAATGATTTATGAGTAAAGGCTACAAAGTATAAAAGTTCTAACAACAGTAGAAGTCCCTATGAAGTTTGAGATGGGAGAAAAATGAGGTGGGTTGGTACAAAGGCTTCTAGGTAAGATTAACAGGCCAAAATTGAAAAGAAAACAATTTTTTTCTTTATGACAAGTACCAAGACATTCAGGTTAATGATATACTGAGTACTTTTGTAGAGAACCTTATACCTTCCAACCCTAGGGGGCCTGAAAACAAAATATGGCAATATACAATATGTTTGGAGATGAGGAGGCTCAGAGGTGGAATATAATGATTGATGCTTCAGGGACCTTTAGATACAAAAACATTGATGGCTAAGGTTACTGGCAAATAGTTTCTTTGACTCAACTGTTCAGACTTAGAATATACTAAAACATACATTAAGAGTTAGAATACTTCTTTCAGACTGTCTATGATTTATAGACTCACATGTGAGCAATATATAATCTTAGACAGATGAGGTGAAATATTTCCATAATACAAATTCTACTGAGTGTTGGACAATGCTGTGCCATTGTTCAGAGAAAGTATAAATTGTGTAACTCCCTTCAGGGAAGTAGTAAAGAAATTCTTGGTTTGGACTCATTTTAGAGCAAGCAGACAAGGTGCCCAGTGTCTTCAATAGGATTTCTTCCCTGTATGTGATTTAATGCCAAAACTTACAGGGAATTATGACTTTAGAAAAAAGGTGAGTGTTGAATATGGAAGCAGTGGGCTGTTCTTGTGGCAAGGTGAAAGAGATGGTCATAAAATAAATAAAAACAAGTACCAGCTCTTTTGGGTCATCTTGAGATGATTCATTTCATTTCAACAACTATCTTATTGAGAAATGACTCTCTGTGCAGTGCTTACTATTCTAGGAACCAAAAGGGAGCAAGATGAGTATCTGGCGCTCACAGTGTAGTGAAAAAAACACTAATCCACACTGAAAATGATCCGTGAATAAAAGAGACCTGAACCATGGTATAAAGAGGAGATATAAATGGGAGGAGGGGATAAGAAGAAATTCATATGAAATGAGATAACTTAGGATTAGTCTTCAAATCCCTCAGGTGGTGAGGGATAGCACGCAAAAAGGGATTTATGATAATTTTTCCCCAAATTCATTTGCAAGGTAAGTAGAGTTGCCTTGTTTTAGCAACTACCATAAAAGAAATATTCTTTTCTAACTTATTCTTTTATTGTGTTTCAGCCTAGGTGTAAGACACAGATGCACAGGTTTATATGGTCCAGGAAATGTTTTTCATACCAGAATAGTGAATGGTTTTAAAAACAGTACTGTATAAATAATGCACACATATGTTTAGATTTGGGTGTCAAGAAGACCTGAGTTTGAGCTCCAAGCATGCTATTTTCTATCTGTGTAACTTTGGACATTTAATGTTTCTAAATATCACTTCTCTTATCTATGTAATGGAGACAGTTGTGAGGTGTGTGTATGTGAAATACGTAGGCACAATGCTAGATGGAGCGTTATGTAAAGGGATAACTGAGTAAGATTTGATGTGTCAGGATTGGGGTGTCAGCAGTGGTATGCTGGTAAGTATTTAACAATTGGCTCTTTGGGGAAATGCCAATTCACCTTGTGTAACTACTCCTACCATGGTCCATTTCAAACTGACAATGTGCTATCACTGAATGTAGAGTTGGAAATTGATGTGCACAACTGGCTTTTACTCACAGGTGGAAACAAGGTTCAACTGGATGTCAGTGTTTCAATGCAATGGAATTTAAAACTAAGTAAGCCTGATGGGAGAAAAAATTGTTGAGAGTTGTGAGTGTTGTGTCTGGATCATTGTACCAGAATACACTCAGAAGGAACCATTGGTTCTCCTGGGAAGCAGTTAATTCAGTAACAGTAAATGACTTAAGTCAGGTACCATGGAAAGGAAGAACCCCTTGCTTTCTGGGGCTGGTGAGCAGGTAGACTTAGGCTCTAAACTGGGATGTTGCAGGGAACATTCCAGATGGTATGAGTCAGCTAGTCTTTGCAATATGGAGGCAGGCTGACACTAGGCAGGGAATTGTGCCAGTTGATCTTAGGTTTCTGAGACTGGTTTACGCCCATGAACTTTTAAAAGTAGAGATTCCTAGGATCAATTTAAAAAGATTTTTAATGTTTATTTATTTTTGAAAGAGAGTGTGTGTGAGCAGGGAGGGACAGAGAGAGATGGAGACATAGGATCTGAAGCTCTGCTGGCAGCATGGAGCCCAACGCGGGGCTCAAACCCATGAGTCGTGAGATCATGTCCTAAGGCAAAGTTGGATGTTTAAGGGCTGGCTGACTGAGCCACCCAGGCATCCCGAATCACGTTTAAATTATGCAGTTATTTGTCTGTTTTCTGCTCTTCTAAGTTGTAGAGTAAAGTTAAAATTGGAGGAGGAGCTCTGTTTCCTGGAAACTTCCAAATCAAAGTAACGCTCATTTACTGAGTCCATCTTATCTCCTGTTCAAGATACATGGGCCTCCCCGTCATAAATATGAGTCTGTTAAGCTAGCTCCATGGCCTCCATTTGCCTCTCAAAGGGACCCATAGTCCCAAAGATTAAGAACCACTTATGCATATATTACATATCTTGTGCTTTTTTACTACATTAATTTTTTAAAATAATATCATGTTGCATATCTCTTTAACCCATCTCAAATTTCTTTGGCAAGAGGATTTTAAATGACACATGAAAGTGGACAAATAGTGCTGAATGATGATTATTTAATGGAATTAAAGTTGTATTCTGGTTCCTCAAAAATTAAACATGGAATTACTGGATGATCCAGAAATTCCACTCCTACATATATACCCAAGAGAATTGAAAACACATGCACAAACAAAAACCTGCACAAAAATGTTCATACCAGTGTTTTTCATACTAGCTCATAAGTAAAGGTAACATAAATGTCCACCAGAGGCTGAGGAGATAAACAAAATATGACAGATCCATACAACAGAATATTGTTGATCCATAAAAAAGGAACAAAATTCTGAAACATGCTTAAAATAGATGAACCTAGAAACATTATGCTAAGTAAAAGAAGTTAGATACAAAAGGCCACTTTGTGTTTGCTTCTGTTTATATTAAATGTCCAGAATAGACAAATCCATAGACTACTGGTTGCTGGGGCTGGTGAAAGGGGGAATATTGGCTTGTCAATAGATATGAGATTTATTTGGTGGGTAATGGAATATTATGGAACTAGATAGAAGTGATGGTTGAACAATATAGTGAATATACTAAAAATTACTCACATGTGCATTTTATTTTACTTTTTTAAAATGTTTTATTTATTTTTGATACAGAGAGAGACAGAACATGAGAGGGGGAGGGGCAGAGAGAGAAGGAGTCACAGAACTGGAAGCAGGCTCCAGGCTCTGAGCTGGCTGTCAGCACAGAGCTTGACGCGGGGCTCGAACCCGCAAACGTGAGGTCTGACCTGAGCTGAAGTCGGATGCTTAACCGACTGAGCCACCCAGGCGCCGGTCACATGTGCATTTTAAAATTGTGCATTTTGGGGGCGCCTGGATGGCTCAGTCGGTTGAGCCTCCGGCTTCGGCTCAGGTCAGATCTCACGTTCGTGGGTTCGGGCCCCACGGCGGGCTCTGTGCTGACAGCCAGCTCAGAGCCTGGAGCCTGCTTCAGATTCTGTGTCTCCTTCTCTCTCTGCCCCTCCCCCTCTCATGCTCTGTCTCTCTCTGTATCAAAAATAAATAAAACATTAAAAAAATTGTACATTTTGTTATGTGAACTATATCTTGATAGAAATGCATATGCTAATTTAAAAAACGAAAGCATCCACATCTGTGGTGGTATTCCAAAGAGGCGTAAGAACCAACTGAAAAGTTCCTAATGGCCAATGCTAGAACAATTTGGGGCAGGGGGAAGATAATTAAATAATTTATTTGGATTATAACTCAAAGTATAAAATAAGAGTCTATACGTCCATGAAGATATAAATTATAAAATAAATGACTGAATTAATAATTGAATTAAAAAGATACAAATTATTAAGAAATGATTGAATTACGAAATGGGGACAATAAACCTTTTTATACTTTAAAGTATTTTAAATGCATAGAATTTTTTTTACATATCTTTCATTAAGATTTTATTTATTTACATTTTCGGTGCTACTGTAAACAGTATCTTCTAAATCATATTTAATTTGTTGCCAGCATACAGAAATGCAGTTGCAAACTAGCCAAATTCTCTTAGTTTCTATAGTTTACAGATTGTTTTTTCTACATAATCATACTGACAATTTTGTTTCTCCTTTTCTGTATTAATTTTCTACAAGCGTATAACAAATAACATCAAACATGGCTGACACAACATGCGCATTATCTCCCGGTTTCTCTGGGTCACTTAGCTGGGTCCCCTCTTCAAGGTTTCACAAGACTGCAAGCAAGGCATTGGCTAGGCTGTGCACCTTTGCAGAGTTTAGGGTCCTCTTCCACGCTTGTTGGCAGAATTGTTATTTGAGGCTGTAGAACTAAGCTCCCCATTTTGTTGCAGGCTGCTCCCAGCTCCTGGTGGCCCGCAGTTCCCCACCATGTGGCCCATGCATAGTCCTTTTCACAATATGGCAGCTTCTTCAAAGCCAGCAGAATTGTCACTCAGTTGGCTAACAAGGAATCTTACATAATGTAATGTCATCACGAGTGACTAATTCTGTCACTTTTGCCACAGAACATAACCCAATCAAGGGAGTAACCTCTGCCACTGTCTATGTGCCAAAAGCAAATCACTGGTTCTCTCCCCATACTCCACTGGGAACTGATGTCTTTCATAAATTGTAAAAAATCTGCATCCATTAACTCTCCAAAGATAGCTCTGACCCATTTCTTCTTTTTTCTCCTTCTGGTAATCTGATTGCACAAATATTACTTTTTCTTTCTTTTTTTCTTTTTTAAAGTAGGTTCCATGCCCAACATGGGCCTTGACCTGAGGTCAAGAGTCACAGGCTCTATTGAATGAGCTAGCCAGGTGCCTAACAAATCTTCCCTCTTATATCAATCCTTACCTGGCTTTCACATTTCTTTTCTCTTTTCTCTACTACATATGGATTCCTTTAGATCTACTTTCCAGTATCTATTCTGTTATACTCCTTCACTAATTTTTTTTCCAAAGTCTAATCACTTTTATTGTCTCTTGCTCTATAATTTATCTTATATGTAGTTCATAGTGTGAATATGATCAGCCCGGTATTTAAAGGCTTTACACAGTCTGTTTTTGTTGTCTGTTTCTCCTTGTGTGCAATCAACGCTGCTTTGTTTCCTTATATGTTTTATAATTTGAATCCTCAGTTTACAATGGGTTCCTTCACAGGATTTTCATTGGCTTATGCCAGAGGCCTGAAACCCTATTAGGCTGGGGCCACTGTAAACTAAACTCTTGTTTAGAGTCTTTTAGAATCTTTAGTCCTTTGAGTTGTATGAAACCGAGTCACACTATTAAGCACCATAGTAGAAAAATAAACAATTCTAACTTTGGCATGAAGACCTAAAGGGCCAGAGGGGATTAGAACAAGATGCTTATTTTTATTTTTATTTTTTATTTTGTAACTTTATTTTTTTATCATATGCATTTATTTTCCATCATTTACAATACAGTAGTTACAATGACACTCCAAACAGAAAAGCAAAGTAAAAAATCAAAACCCCAACTTCTATTTCATGTAATTAGACTTATACAGAAATTAGAAGGTTATGTAACAACTAGTTAATCACCTAATTTCACAGCTATCTGAAGTGGCAATCGTTATATAGCAGCTTATCTATGATACA
>NC_043714.1:58797069-58855205 GCF_006229205.1 Suricata suricatta
TTTCCATCATTTACAATACAGTAGTTACAATGACACTCCAAACAGAAAAGCAAAGTAAAAAATCAAAACCCCAACTTCTATTTCATGTAATTAGACTTATACAGAAATTAGAAGGTTATGTAACAACTAGTTAATCACCTAATTTCACAGCTATCTGAAGTGGCAATCGTTATATAGCAGCTTATCTATGATACATTCAAGATACATGATACAATTTATTACTTGCCCTTAAGCTAAAACACAGCCTGCTTAATACCTTTCCTTAAATTCCACCTCTATACTACAATATGCTTGAGGTCCATGCAAAAAAGTAGCTACCTTTTATATAGGAAATGGATGATTAAGTCTTTGGTGTTGTAAAAGCAACTTCATTTAAACATAACTACCCCCACCACCAAAAAAAGGAGAGAGAGAGAAAAAAGTAAAGAAAATAATAAGGGAAAAACTCAAGACACACTTCCTAGGGGGAAAAAACAGCATGTAATTTCTGTCCCTGGTGGAATGTATTAAATAATCAAACACCACCAACAAGCAAAACAAGTACTACAATGTAAAAATAAAAAAAGAAAAAGAAAAGAAAACCCTCTCACATGCATAAATGAAAGACTGCACACAAAGAACTCACATCTTTTCAAGCTTCAATAGTAAATATTCTGCTACTATGTGTTAAATACTGCATGGTTTGCCCAAGCTAAGATGAAACCACATCATGAGTCAATAAGCATTTTGCATTTTCTTTCATTATCTACTCAAAGTCATGCCTACTGCACCTCTAAACATTTCATTAAATCCAATTATACAGCAAACACTCCCAAAATAAACTTAGATTGTATTGCAGTTTCACTTAACAGTATATAAACTGCTGTGTTGTGACAGGTATCAACTATCCATTAGATACTGAATCAATTTTTCTTAAGCACTGCTAACTGCTTCCTTACCAAACTTCACACCCACAAAACAAATAACCCAGTGAAGAAATGGGCAGAAGACATGAACAGACACTTCTCCAAAGAGGACATCCAGATGGCCTACACGCACATGAAACGATGCTCAACATCACTCATCATCAGGGAAACACAAATCAAAACCACACTGAGATACCACCTCACACCAGTCAGAGTGGCTAAAATGAACAAATCAAGAGACTATAGGTGCTGGCGAGGGTGTGGAGAGATGGATGATTAAGTCTTTGGTGTTGTAAAAGCAACTTCATTTAAACCATCCTACACTGTTGGTGGCAATGTAAACTGGTGCAGCCAGTTGGAGGCAACTTCATCCAACCCTCCTACACTGTTGGTGGCAATGTAAACTGGTGCAGCCGCTTTGGAAAACAGTGTGGAGGTTCCTCAAAAAACTATCCATAGAGCTCCCTTATGACCCAGCAATAGCCCTGCTAGGGATTTACCCAAGAGATACAGAAATGCTGATGCATAGGAGCACATGTACCCCAATGTTCATAGCAGCAATGTCAACAATAGCCAAAACATGGAAAAAGCCTAAATGGATGATGGATGAGTGGATCAAGAAGATATGGTATATATACACAATGGAGTACTACATGGCAATGAGAAAGAATGAAATATGGCCATTTGTAGGAAAGTGGATGGACCTTGAGGGTGTCATGCTAAGCAAAATAAGTCAGGCAGAGACGGGCAGATACCATATGTTTGCACTCATAGGTCTAACAGGAAATTTTCAGAAAGATGCTTATTTTTAAAAGGTTACTTCTCGCTGGTGACCCAGACTTATGCTAGTATCACTAAATTTATGGTGAAATACATAAAAATGTATAAAAATGTATATACACAAATATAAAAAATATGTGTATGTAGATATACATATTCGCTGCACATAAACCTGTCTGTAAATCATCTTAGCTGTTACAGCACCCTGATCATCAGATATGTGGCTAATAATTATATTTCAAAGAAGTCTGGTCAATGAAAAGAAAAATGTTGGAAGAAGCTGTCTTAAACTTATTACTAAGTCTAAGATATAAGATAGTCTTCTGTTAACAATTACTTGTTGACTCGGTGAATGTTGACTTTTCTCCATGTAAGAATATTCTTCAAGTTACTATTACATACTTTTAAGCAATTTAACATTTATACCATTCAAATCAGATGTAGGAATTAAAATAATACAAGAAAACTTCTAGTAAAATTATCTAATTTAGTTATAATATCTCCAGCTTGAAATAAAAATTTTGATGGTCTTCAACTGAACTGTATACCACTTTCTCTTAGAATGTCTTGTTTTTCATTAAAATAATTTCTAAACCACTCTATATGTTCAACCTTCTGTTTAACACTCAGATACAGATTTTTGGAAAGGCCACAGGTCACCAGCTCCATGAAGTGGTGAATTGGCCCTTATTTTGGGAAATCTCCCAGATATTTATCCAGAAATATGTGTTCATGAAATTCTGAACCATCATCATCAAAACCTGCTTCGTTGTTAATTGGAAACTCCCACAGTTTCCCGTCTTTCGTCCACTGGATCATCTCTTCAAAACCATTCTGAAGGGGCTGTTCATTTACTTTGGCTAACTGCTTAGCAAATTCCACATCCCAAAGTGAAGGTGTGGTCTCTGTTTCAGGTGCCTCTTCAGTAATAGCCTTAAGGTCAAAAATATTAAGTCTCTTTCCTTTGAATATATTTTTCCTAAGACTTTTTTTTAAGATCATCGGTCTCCTTTGAGCCCATGTATTCGTTAGATCCTTCATCGAACTGAATTTGATGGACTGGTCTCGAACGAACTCTAGCTGTGGCAGATTTGGCAATTTTCATATCTGATATTATGTTACTGATGCTAATTTTAGCTCTTTTTCCATCTTTCTGAGCCTTCGAGACTTCCTCGTGCAGCTGGAGCTGCCTGAGCAGCTCGGACTTGGTTACCTGCTTATCCAACGGGAGAACATCTGCAACTGCAGCTGTGGCCGCTACCAACTCAGGACTCAGGGACTTGGGTCTCTTTTTGGGGGACTCTTCTGGAGCCTTGGGAAGCCCACCAACCATGGCCTCTGTACCCTTAGGTTGTCTTCGACTGGATGGCTTCATTGTTTGTACTTTGTGCTTAATTCGACTTTCATGCCCTTAATAATACCTAACAAGTCTTTTTTTGTGTTCTCCTTTACCCTCTCTTGGGTCTCTGCTTCCTTGGAAATCTCCTGTGTCGGCACAGACTGCTCATCTTTCTTGTTGTAGACCACATTGTTTGTGCCAAAGTATCTTTGGACTTTATTTTTTGTCCTGACCATTCCGTGCCGGGCACCGAGTCACACAATCGCAGCCACCAGTGTCTCGGAGCCTGCAGAGCATAAAGGGACGCAGGAGAGGAGGGGAAGAGGCATGATTGCGGAGACTCTCCAGAAACATAGCCAAGAAACAAACACAACAGGGAACACAACCAAGTAGCGCATCCCTCTGCTAAACAGATCCCTCTCTCTCTCTTCCTTTCCACAGCTGCGTGCGTTCCTTCCCTTCTGGTTCCAGTGGGCAACAGCTAAATGCAGAGAATTTTAAAAATATAGTTGAATATAAAATTTTTCTTTTAGCTCTATTGCTATTTTTCTAATTATAGACATCATGCACTTCTTGGTTTCTTCCTCAAATCTCTTTATTGGGTCACTGTACTTACCCTCCAGCTGCTAGGAGTGCTCCTTGCTAATGGCTCATGCTCTGGCTCAGGTGGCTATTCCCACCCCAACACTCTGGGAGGCTTCTGAGCAGTGATTGATATTGCCTCAGACTAAGGGACCAACTATACGGAAAAGTAGGCATGGCTGTGGATACCTACGCACAGGATCACCGGTCCTACCACCTATTTCATGATCTAGTTGCTGCTAACCTGATAAACAAGACAGAACAGACCCTTGAAGCAGCCACTGAGCTGCCAGTTTGGAGATAAGGCCATTGTTCTGGTATATATCCCAAAACAATGGATATTGAAAGATTTTGATAAGTAGAGCAGGGAGCTGAACTATGTGATACAAAGAGTAATGATCTCATTCACTATCATTCTCAATGACCACTAGGGCAATCTGCTGCTCTAGCACCTGTAGGCTCTGTGGGTCTATTTCCACCAGGGACACAAGAGTCCTACTAAACTTAAGACTATGGCTGCCATTGGTCACTTAGGATTTTTATGCCAGCAGACCAGTAGTCAAAACAAGTAGTCACCATAGAGACCAGGCTGTTGACCGTGATTATTTGGGGGAAGTAGGGCTGCTGCTACATAATGAGGGGAAGGAAGGAGTATGTTTGGCAGCCTGATGATCCACTGGGGCATCAAGTACTCTCATGGTAGTTTGTGAGGAAGGGAAATAATTGTCCTGATAAGAGCATGCAAACCATGGGATCTGGTTCCTTGGGAATAGGTCAGAGCACTAGGCAAGACATCTATACCACCAGAAGTAAACACCATCAGATGAAAAGGATGGTGGATAATATGGATGATGGAGGGAGATGATGAGTATCAGTTATGGTTTTGGAACCAAATGCAATGGGGACGGTGTGGATGTAGTTCTCATTCATGTGCTCTTGTGATCAAGAATTCCGAAGAAGCTGTGCTTGCAATGAGTGAAGTTAATATGAGATCTCGCAAAAGGTTCTGGCCAGTGCATAGTATCAAAGACATTATTGGTGTTCCATCCAGATTGCCTCTTCAGGTTGGTACCTGTTCTCCATAGCTGCCATGAGTATTGGTTTCTCATGGCACAACTGCTCCCCTCTTCAGTGAAGTGCCCTCAGCCCAAGGGGCCCTTTTGCCCTGGAGGTTTTCTGTACACACCCCTGGGCGTGGCTTATAGCCAAGGGCTGGCTCCATGATGTGGAGGTAGGGCTTACCATGTGTTGTTCCAAAGCTTCCCATGGGGTGAGGCTGAAGCTAGACATTCTGGCTTGGCTTCTTCCTCTTTCCTATCCTGCTTCCGTTTTCCTTCCAAGTTCTTTCTGAGAGCTCCCCTTCCATGAAATTTTTGCACACAAATCTCTGCTTCTCAGATGTTTAAAACAAGATATATATGCTCACTATAAAAAGTTCAGTGATAGAGAAAAATATGTGGTGGGCACCTTTGTCTCAGGTCAGTAAATAGAACTACATCATTCTTCTATACATATGCTCTGGGTAAATTCACAGTTATTTAAATAATCCCCCATTTGTCCTAATACTTAGCTGTGAGCTTTGTAAATGCTATGATAAAAGTATATATACATGCATTTTTACACAATTATTTTCAATATTTATGCAATTATTTTCCTGGGATAAGTTTTTAGAAGTATAACCGTTAGGTTAAAGTGGACATAATTTAGATATTTTATTTCCTTCTGACAGACTGCTTTTCAGTGAACTATGTTTGAGACTGACAATTTCTCTGCATCTTTGCCAATATCTGGTCAATGACAATTTAGTGCTTAATCAATGTATATATTAGGCCTCTCAATGTAGAGCAGAAGTTTTACAATGGATGGTGAATTGAAAATTAAGATTATTGCCTAATTTAATATTTTAAATGAATGCTTAAAATTTTTAAAAACTTACTAAGTTTCTACCTACTGTACATACTTAGTGCTTATGATAACTTCACTGAAATTTTATAACCTCCAGAGGTAGATTTTGTAATTATCCAGTGTAACAATGAACAAACCATCAGTGAGAAAGACGTAATTGATTATTATATCCATAGAGCTAGTTAAAGACAACTTGGTCTGCCTAACTCCTAATGCTCTGCTTTTCCAATAGAGCCCACTATCTCCGATATGCTATTGTAAACCTCAAATATTATCATATGAAAATAAAGTCAACACAGAAAAAAACTTGATGAATGTTAAGTAGGAGGCTGCCTGTATCTGAGGTTTTAGTGGAAAACATCCACAAGCCTTTCCTGTATGACCCACTAACTCTTTTCTCATCTTACCTGTGAGCCCTTTCCCCAGAGGTAAATGTTGCTCTGGCAGACATGCACTGTCAAGAACAAAAATGCCAGACCCTACGTAGATAAGGCCAAAAGGACATCACTCCTAATGGGACAGTAGACTAGCATGAAGAGGCAAAGAGATATATTTATTTATTTATTTATTTATTTATTTATTTATTCATTTATTTATCTCATCCCAGTTGAGATTAAAAAGAGCTTGCAGCACTTTTTTTGACAGATCTTTCCAAGAAGGAGCTTTGAAGGGTGGGAGACCATCCTTTCTCTGCTGGAGTCTATGGCGGGGGGTGGGGGTGGGGGGTGTCTGCTGTGACAGGGTGGGCACTGGAGGGGAGTGACTCAGTGGTGTGATGTCTCCAGGCAGGGAACGGCATGAGTTGTCCTCCATTCCCATGGCCTGCACATTGCTGTAGAAGATGTCAGATGAGAGAGTTAAAAATTAGTAACCAAGGTGACTAAAGAGTGTTACCAGAGAACAGAGTTTAAGGACTGAGGGGACCAGTGGCAGTAGCACTGGAGTGGGCGGCCAGGTTGGGAGTCTCCTTTGCTGGGGAAAAGGATCAGTCTACATGGAATCCAAAGGAAGTATGCATCAATATTAGTATTTTTGAGACCCTCACCTAAGTTGTCTTTTCTATCCCTTCCTGCTCCAGCCAGTCCAGGGGAAGGGCTGAAGAACTCTCCTGCTGACAGACTTAAAGCATTGTAACCTTTCTTTTTTTTGTTTATTTATTTATTTATTATTTATTTTGAGAGAGAGAAAGAGCACACGTGTGCATGAGCAAGGGGAGGGGCAGAGAAAGCAGGAGACAGAGAATCCCAAAGAGGCTCTGCACTGTCGGTGCAGAGACCTATGCAAGGCTCCATCTCAAGAACCTGTGAGATCATGACCTAAGCCAAAATCAACAGTCAGACACTTAACCAACTGAGCCCCAGCATTGTAACTTTTCTAAATTGACTGATAAATCACATGACAGCACTGGATTTGCTGTGGGTGTAGGTACAATCATACGGAATGTGTGTGAGTGCAGTAATGTTGAGTGTGTTCAAGAGCAAATTACTTCATTTATAAAAGTAGTTTCAGCTCTGTACATCACGACTTGTCTACTTCCCTAACTAAACTATCTGGTTGGTTACAGGTGCAATAGTTACATCTCAATACTAAATTTAGTAAAAGTGATGCAACCCTTTGTTATTTTATGCAGAACATTGAAGTCGGTAGATTGGGAGTAATTGAAGATCTGAGCCTAATCTTGGCTATGCCAGGTGAATTTCCTTTTAGAACCAGTTCAGTGATTAAAAGGCTAGCTTGAAAATGTTCTTTTCACAACAGTTTTCATCATTGTAGCAATTGCTGTATTGTAATAGAAGCTTTGGGAGAATAACAGAGGCCCCAGATCTTGTAGCAGTGATTGGGATAGAAATTTATTGAGCGAACATCAGCTGAAACCATAACTTCACCCACAATACGATATTTGAAGGAAGACAGGAAGTTTCATAATCTTCCACTCCACAGCACACAAAAAATTTGATTCTGTTCATAGATGAGGTAGAAAAATAGAGAGGAAGATGAGCTATTTATGGAATCCTAACAAGGAGAGGATTCCTGTCTAAAGAAAGGCAATTTGGTTTAGCAAATTTACAGACAAGTTTCCACATGTAATTTTCGAGTCTTCTCAAGCCTGGGCCACTTGTCCAACTCATCTGGTAAGTTATAAGAAAGTGTATTTATTTCCATGTGGTTTTCCAGATATGAATGGTATGAGAGATGTCCCTTTTTTTTTTTCTCAAGTTAGATTAAATTTTGTCCAAATTCTTGTTCGTGAGAGCAAAAAGAAGTTAGTTCCATCTCATTGTTTTTGCAGGAGAGAGGAATATGTGAGATGTAAGTAGAGGGTGTGTCCTAAGTTTGGGTGATATAATAATTCCAGAGAAGTACACCCAGCTCCGGAAATGGGATAAAGGCCTGGTCCTTATTTCATGATGCCTGGTGTAAGGAAATACCATCACTGTGGTCACCTTGTATGCACAGGCAGAATGAAGCAAGTGCCTTGCTCTTGGCACTTAGCGGGGGTTGATTTCCAATGAGGAAAATGAGCCTCACATACATGTGACTAGATAATGTAAAAGTAATCCAAAATATAAGCCTTTAAGAGTGAAAAAGGTGGGGCACCTGGGTGGCTCAGTCAATTATGCCCCTACTTCAGCTCAAATCATGGTCTCGTGGTTTGTGAGTTTGAGCCCCACATAGGGCTCTTTTGCTGACAGCTCAGAGCCTGGAGCTTGCTTCAGATTCTATGTCTCTCTCTCTCTCTCTCTCCAAAAAATGAATAAACATTTAAAAGTTTTTAAAAAAGTAATGGAAAAGGTTGCTGCTTCTAGATGGTCTGGTTATATTGAATTCATCAAGATAGGCTGGGAGCCTGGGGAAAAGATTAGTTTTGAGGCAGGATAATGTGATATATTGATTGTTCTTCTTAGGTGAATGAGAGGCACTTTTTTCCCTTTCCTATCCCAAGTATGCAGGCAGACTTTCCTATTCTACCAGAGACTGGACTTCCTTGCCTTGGAAGTTCTTTTGCAGCTTTGGCCTCAAACTAGGAAATAGTATTTTTCAGTCCTCTTCCTTCACAATCTTCTTTTATTAGGGATATGGAGACTCACTGAAGGAAAGAGGAGAGAGGCTGGAATTGGTAGCTGGAAAGGTCCAGGGACAGATAGGGTTAGCTTCTTGAGACCTGGAAGGTCCTAGAGTTCTGAGTTGAAGGCCTGGACCTGACTTGAATGCAGTGATCTGAATGGGGAAGTGGGGGGGGGGGGGGGGGGGTACCTGCAGATGACACAGAGGTGGCTTTGTGCCCTGAGCACTTGAAAGCAATGGGAGGGTCAGTGAAGACCACTGCTGTGAAGGGTACCTGGCACCTTTGATCTTGTCCTTCTTCCTTAGTACCTGTTCCTGACTTGGCATATGTCAGAAACAGCACATCTGAACTTGTACCTGCATATGTCTGGGTATGTAATGCATTTCCACTACAAAATGGGAAAAGCCAAGCCCATGATTTCACATACTTTTGCTGGCTGACTCTACTATGAAGACTCTACTATTATTGCTGACAAAGCAGCAAGAAGAGAGTCCTGCCTACATCCCACTTAATCATAATTTTACCACTTACATCCCAATAGTCTCTCATGCCCTAATTTCAGAGCAACTAAACACTGTTGGGTCTCAGATCAGTGACTCCTATGCTGCCAAGAGCTAAATGGCAGCCATACTATAGAGCTATACTAAATGGTATAGCCAAACCTAGTAGATCTGGATTTGAAAAAGGCAGGGGGCAGATATAAAAATTCTCAGAACAATAAAACAGGAGTCCATTTTAAATGGAGCCTCTGGGGATTATTCATAAAAGGCTTTAGAAATCCAGAGGATTTTAGACACAAATGGAGATTTAAGGGGCGTTTGGACTGTCCTCTTTCCATTTTCTTTAACGGCTGCCTCCATTTATAAATGGAAAACTGTAAGGAGGCAGATGTCAGTGAGATAGTCAGGCAATAAATAGTTGATTCACAATTGCAAGACTCTGAAGAGAATTGTTAAAACCTAAGCCATCCCTTCATTCAAGTAGAAAGTTTTCAAAATGAAATGGAAAATCAAAACTCTATTCGAAGAAATTAGCTTTGAGGATTGAAAGTAAAAGTGGACCAGCTATTTTTCTGAGCTGAAAGAACAGTTTACATTTGGCACACTGTGGGCCAGGGCACCAGGAATGACATGGTCCGATGACCATGCACCAAGGGTAAGGACTGGCTCATACCTCACCTTCTGCTTTTACACACACTGACCTCATTGGGTTCTAAGCTGAGAGATAACTTCAGACTGGATGAAAGAAGCCCTTTAACTATGTCTAATCATTCCCAGATTGGTTGAACATAGCTGTGTCTCTTTGATCTAAAATCTTGACATACTTAGAATCACCTGGATACATTTAATTCTGCCTTTTAACCAGGTCAATTAATCTCTGATGTTGGGACCCAGGTATCAGGATTGGGTGACTCTGATATGAGCCTAAAGCTGAGACCAAATTCTACCTTGTCCCATCTTTCTCCAATATCATCATTTGTACCTTCTAGAATCTCATAGAATCCCAGCCCAGAATGACTATCAACAATTCAAATGACAATTTTTAGCAGGTTTCCACATTTTAAAAAAATACTAAAAGAAAAAAGATGAAAAGATACAACATACTGGGAGTGCATAAGTAAAACTCCGTATTTTGCTCAATTTTGATATGAAACTAAAACTACCACTCTTAAAAATGTATTTTTAAAAATCTTGAAAACTCTGGTGGTCAGTTTGGGCACTGTAACAGAAAGACCATAGATAGGGTGACCTATAAACAAAATAATTTATTTCTCACGCTTCTGAAGACTGGAAGTCCAAGATTAAGGCACTGGCAGGTTTGGTGTCTGGGGGGAGCCTGCTGCCTGAATAGCCTCTTTTGCATGGCAGGAAGGATGAGGAATCTCTCTGGAGTCTTTTTTATAAGAACTTTGCCCTTATGATCCACTCATCTCCCGTAGGCCTCACCTCCTAATGCCTTGGGGATTAGGATTTCAACACATGACTGTTGGGTGAGAGTATAAATGCCGGGCCAGAGTCCAGCTCTAGCAGGCCCAGGGCTCCCTGAAGGATGGACAGTGTTGGCAAAAGGGAGTCAGAGAGCCTCGGCTTTCTTTCTGCTCACCAGGCAGGCATCTCTGCACTGACCCAAGAGTCAGCTTTATTTATTGAAAAAATGTATGGAGTAGAAAACAGAAGTGTCAATTTCCTTAGACAATAATTTCTGATAACAAATTCTTTGGTATGTAAGACTCATTAATAATCTTTTACCAATAGAGATTGAAGCAGGTGACTAGATGTTTATCATACGGGGAAGGAAGGGATCTTTAGCATTCAAATACAAGGTGATGTTCTTTAGCATAGTAAAGGCAAAAGTTAGTTCTTTTGTGAGCAGGGGTCAATAGCCTGTTTGGGAGGGGGAAGAAAGACAGGTTTTCTCAAGAAATGTAACATTTGCTCCTATAATCACAAAAGAAGAAACTCCTATAGCAAGTTTTTTCACAGGGTACAATTCACATATTTTTAGCATAAGAAGGCAAGTCACTCCTGATATCAGTCAGTCAGCTGCCTTGGGGGTTGGTGCTCAAATTGAGTGGGGGTTGATTGGGTGAAGACACCAGTCGCCATCTGATGGTGGGAGGTCTTGCAAACCTGCCTTACTTCAGAAATGGCTCCCAGCACATAAACACTCCATCCATTGTATTCTACCCCTGACCCCCCAAATTCATGTTCTTCTAACATGCAAAATACATTCAGTAGCCCCCAAAATAGCCTTCTAACATCAACTCTAAAGTCTAAGGTTTAAAGTCTCATCTAAATATCATCTAAATCAGAGACAGGTGAGACTCCAGATCTGATTCATCCTGATACAGTGTTCCCTCCAGCTGTGAAGCTGTGGAAGGAATCAAGTTATGTGCTTCCAAAATATGATGGTGGGACAGGCATAGGGCAGACATTCCCATTCCAAGAGGTAGAACTAGAAAAGACAAAACGAGTGACAAATTTTTAGTAAGTCCAAGGTTTGAGGTTATTGAAGATAAGGCTTGAGAATCATCTTTGGCTCTATGCTCTACCCTCCAGGGCAAGCAGCTTGGATGGGGGGTGGCTATCCCCACGGCCTTGCTGGGACAGACCAGCCATATCGCTCACAGGTTGTTTTCCAGTGCCTGTGACTTCCCGGGCTGGCTTTCCTGTTCTGGAGTCTGGGAGATGTTTTCTGCCTGAGTGCCATGCCTGTGGCTCTGAGTAGCCCCATCCTTCCAAATCTAGGTGGAGGTGTCCACACCCGTGGACAGTGTGGGATGCCCAAGTCTACTGCCTGTGCCCTCTAGAGGGGTGGCCTCTGCCTCACTTGAGCTATGAAAGCCATACCTGTGTCCTGGGTGGCCCTGGAGCCTGGCCCTGGAGTGTGAGAAGCAGTGCCTGAAATGTGAGAGCATACCTATGCAGGGTTAGGTGCACCGAGGTAGTGCAGGCATAGGTATCTCCACCCTTCAAGTTGTTCTGATGAGGTCTGGATCACCTTGAGAAGAAGAGGTCATTCTTCCATTGTCTTGAACCATAGCTCTTGGCTTCTGTTTAGAAGGCTGACTAATCTACCTATCAGATAGTCATTTGGCCACACCCTGAAAGTCCTCCCTCAAACAGGACTTCTCATTTTTTATGGCATGGATAGGCTGAGAACATTCCATACCTGTAAGTTTCGCTTCCCTTCTGATTAACAATGCCATCGTTACCTCATGTCTCCTCCCATGTCATTAAAAGTAAACAAGAGGAACCAGGCGGCTCCTTCAACACTTTCCTTAGTTATATACGCCACCAAATACCCCATTTCCTTCCTCATCTGCTTCAACATGCAAGTTCTGCCTTCCCCGAAACACCTGGGCCAAACACGAGTCATGCCCTGCACAGCACTCATAATTCTTCTAGCATTCTTCATTACCTGCTTCCAAAGCCGCTTCCACATTTTTGGTGTTTGTTACAGCAGTACCCTACTCTGGCCACCAATTTCTGCCTTATTTCGGGCTGCTGGAACAGAAAGACCATGACCACTCTCATGACCTAATCACCTCCCAAACACTACACATCTTAATACCATCACTTTGAGGGTTAGTATTCAAAATAATATGAACGTGGGAGGGGGAGCTTTAAGCATTCAGTTCACTGTAGAAACAAATAAAAAGACCTCAAAATGAATGGGTTTACCAATGTTAATCTTGCCTCAGCACATGTTAGCTGTACAGCTCAAGGGAAACCAGCCATGTGTCTACCAACTCAGCCCAGTGGCGTCTCTCTGTCTGTCCTGATCATTTCACCTATAGTTTACTTACCAGCCAGCCCACATTAGTTCTGTGTACTGGATAAACTCAGCTTCCCTACAGCCCACTTGATTGCAGCCTGTTATGTGCCTTCCAACTTCTGTAAACAGGGTCTTTTTCCCTTTAGAGAATCTGTAATCCTGTCACTGGCCACCCATTAAGCCCTCCCTCCTGAATAAGCTCCCAGCTGAACTCAGACGACTTCCTTACTCTCAGGCTGAAGGGCCAGCTCACCTCATCAAGACCAGGCTAATAGCTTTACCCACTCTGACATGCTTAGGTACTCCAAAAGGGTTCACCACAGTCACCTAACCACAACAAATATGAAATACGGCAGTTAGAGTGGCTCGTAAAGCAAGAGACTCTGCTCATGTTTGAGAAATCACTGGTAGGCAAGGGTGGGATATACTTTGCATATTCAACTCTGTGGCTGCACCTGAATATCAAAATATTTCAACATGGAAATTTGACTTTGGCTTTTTATTTTTAT
Source organism: Suricata suricatta (assembly GCF_006229205.1). Taxonomy (NCBI): domain Eukaryota; kingdom Metazoa; phylum Chordata; class Mammalia; order Carnivora; family Herpestidae; genus Suricata; species Suricata suricatta. The sequence goes on from NC_043714.1 coordinate 58,810,435, forward strand.
TTCCTCCTTTGCTGCATTAGAAGGATGTTGCCTTTTACCTTCAGGGAAAGCTTAAACTTTGACCTCTTCCTGCCGTCAAGGAAAAAGAGGAACTCAGATTTTTTCAGTTGCTAAGGATTCTGACTTTGTGTTTAATGAGCCATAAAGGTTAACGTGGGAAAAAATGACAACAGAGAATGAGTGGGACAAGAAGAGGAGAGAGTAAGTGGCTCTTGAGAAAGTTGGAAAGACAAAGGGTTTTTCCCTAGATTAAATGATGTCAAAGCATGGAAGGGAAGTAGGCTAGGGAAAGGGACCTGGTTAGGTGAGGATTATCTTGCTAGAGCTTCATGACACCAAGGAGTCCCCATAATGAAGAGAAAGGCTGAAGGTAGTGGGGTTGGGGAATAAATCCCTGCAACTATCCCTTGCCTAGTGGCAATATAGCTAAATTAACTCCTGAGCTGGGTCCATTTATGAGATGTAATTTGGCATTTCACATTTGTCATCAGTTCAGTCAACAATAGTAGCCTTTGGTGATTAGAAGTGAATAGAAGTCTGAATCATCTACCCCCTACTTCTTTGCTATCGGGTGTTACAGTGAAAGCAAGACTTAAGAACAAGGCTCAAGAATAATCACTTTGCTTGAGATTTAATCCAAGAGAGACAAATAAGATTCTGATGGTAAAAATAAGTACATCTTTTGGTACATATTGGGACATAGGGCCTTTGCAGAGGTAACTGAATCAAATGAGGCCATTAGGATGGGTCCTAACCCAACCTGACTGATGTCCCTACAAGAAGAGGAGATTAGGGCATGCAGAGTGACATTAACACACAGAAGAAAAGGCCATCTGGGGACATGGTGAAAAGGCAGTCATCTGTAAGCCAAGGAGAGAGGTCTCGAGAAACCAAATCTGACGACTCTTTGATCTTGGACTTCACGCTCCAGGACTGTGAGAAAACAAATTTCTGCTGTTTACCACATCCAGTCTGTGGTATTTTGTTATGGCAGCCCTAGCAAACTAGTACAATTACAAAATTCTGCAGGCAGGGGTTTCAACTGACAATGAGCTCTTTTTCTTGAAGCGCATACATCCCAGTATGGGGTGTGTGGTGTGTACCATATTCCTAAGAACCACTCCTCTTCCTCCTCACATTTGCAGGCTACATCTTGCTGGGGTAGAATCCTTTTCCTTTGTGGTATCAAGAACTCTTGATGGGGGAAAGTTTCTTCTCTGCCCATTTCGTTCCATGAGAAGAGTGTTTCGCTACAAATTCCCAGCATTTTGGTCTCCCTCATTTCTGTCCTCTCTCCCCCAAAAGTGGAGTGAGTTTTCTGACTGGGGAGTTTGGGATGGGGTCAGGGGAGAGTATCTCAGCCCCTTCCTTCTTTATTGTTATGGAAGGCAATCTGCCTTCAGAAAGCATGAGTTCTAGTCTGTTCCTTTACGCCCTTCATTATATTGGGTCACCCCTACCTGGAGAGGTTGTGATTATCCAGTGTTGTCTGTGACAGACAAGGTAACATGAAGAGCTCATTGTTACCACACATTTTGCCCAGTTACCTAGTGTTGTATGGCAAACTATCCTAAAATTTAGTGGTGTAAAATGACAATTATGTTATTCAGTTAATAATTTTGTAGGTCAGAAATTTGGGCAGGATACAGCAAGGATGACCTGTATCTGCCCTGCAATGACTAGAGCCTTTAGTTAGGTTGGCTCAAATAGCTACATTTGGCTCACCTGGTTTGACTGGAGCCATATGTCTTGGGCCTTGATTGTAGACATCAGCTGGGTTTCTCTTTTCTTCTCCACATTACGTCTACCAGGGCCAGAATGTCCCAAGATTTTCACTGACATTTCCTTGCCTGGACAAGGCTGGCTGAAATAATTAGGGCTAGGTGAGAATGTCTACCTCTCCAAATGGAGTGCCAGTTTCCTCACTTTCTGGTGGTCTGGGAGCAGTTGGACTTCTTTCATTGTGGCTGGCTTTTTTTCAGACTAAGTATTCCAGGTGAACAAAGTAGAAGCTGGAGGTTTCTGACCTCGTCATGATAGTGAGAAAGCATCACTTCTGATATACTCTGTTGGTTACAACTGTCAGAGGAAAAGCCAAGATTTAATAGGTGAGGGACGGCAACAGAGGGATGTTCATCCCAGGCAGAGGTTCAAGAGGTGTGTGTGGGTGGTATCTTTTTAGAAACTAGCTACCAAAATTCCTAAACCATGTTCTTAAATCAGTAATTAAGGTACTACTGGTATCCCCATCTATCTTACTCTTTTGTTTTACTTTCCACTTGATTCAAAACTGAGGCCAAGAAAAGTGAAATGTTTTTTATTGATCTTCTAGTACATCAGCAATATGGCTTTTGTCAGAAATATCCTAATTATAGACAACACTCAAAAATAATCTGCTTGCATGGAAAAAGAGGCTGTAAATAGATACTTGGGGGTTGGGATATTGTCTAACATCATGTGTTAGACGCAGATTTGCATCACAACTTTGTTAAGGAAGAAGTTCTAAAGTCAGAAGAATTATGAAAACATGATAGTTAAAACATCCTGCTGAATTCCTAAATTCAACTTTAATCCTTCATCCACATGAGCCAAATGGCTCTTGGGGCTAAAAGGGAGCCAGAGCCTGGAGCATGAGAATAAGAGGATTTTGTAGGACTTTTCATGCGTTGGGCATCAGAAGAGCTTGGGACCAGGACAGATGAGTCCTGGGGTGAAGATTTGAACCAGGCCCAGATTGTGGGGTGGGTCAGTGGTGTTCTGTTATTTATGACCATCTGAGGAAAAACAGAGAAAATGAGCTGAGCCCATTATACCCCTGAGACTGGAAAGCTTGAAGAGACCAAGGAGCAGACATTCCTCAGATAAGACAGGAGTTAGCAAATCTGTTGGCTACATCCATATATAGTTCCAGGGGAGCACAATCCACCATGCTTCTCAGCATCCATCAGCTGGTCCCAAATGAACAGACAAAAAAACAAAACAGAACAGAACAAAACAGCCCTATACCCTGGACCCTTCCCAACATTCCAAGCATGCCCAGAGAAAGAAGAATAAGCACAGCAGAAGAGGCAGCCCTAGCCCACACAAGAGCTAGAGGGTGATTTGAATGGCAACTCAAATAAAACAAGAGCAGATAAGGAGATACATTATAGCATAGAAATGATTTGTGGAACAAATTCACGTTATTTTTTAAGTAAAATATCAATGGGTAAATTGAAGGAGAAAACAGTCCTCACTGAGTTTAACAGTAGATGCTGGGAAGATAAGTGGAGGAAACCATCAGAGACTATCTAGCCAAACTGAAAAGAGATGTCAAGAGGGAGAGATGAGAATTATGGTTACAGGAGATTTAACATGCAAATAATAATGGTTCTTAAAGGAAAAACAAGATTTGGAAGAAAGGCAACAATTAAACAAATAATAGAAGAAAAATTTCCTAAATTGAAGGAAGACCTGAGATAGTGAGGTCCATTGAAGTGGGTCCTGATAAAATTCCTTAAGTCCAAGGATAAAGAAAAAAATGTAGGGGCTTCCAGGCAGAAAGAACAAGTTATTTGGAGGGTTAATTAAAAAAAGTCAGCTTGATATTGGTATTCTCATCTGCAGAATGAAGAGTTGCCAACTATAGAATGACATCTACAGACTACTTAGAAAGAAGTGTAGCCATGCCTCCTACCAGCGGTCAGAAATGCCCTTTCACTAGCATAATGAAATACAAATATTTGTAGATGTGAAAGGACTTAAAGCATGCATCAACTGATTATTCTATATGTGGGAAATTCTGGAGAGTGGACCACAGCTAACAACAAAATAATCATAACAGAAATGAGAATGAGGTGCTTGAGGGATGGCAGGATAGACCCTGAATCTGTGTGTTGGGTAGAAAGAATCAGGAATCTAAAGTCTCATCCTAAGAGGTGCATGGGAGATGGAGGGAAGTAGTAGAAGAACAGATCACTTGGTAAGGGTTTTTTGAGCTAAAATTAATATTAATAGAGAAATAATGGGCTTGATTGTAGCTGCCAAGAAAAAGAAAGGAACTATTAGTATGTTAGAAAAGTATAGTACAGGTCTCAAATTAATAAGCAGCTCTAACTTGTAAATAAGCTACAAATATAAAACGGAACAAAAGAAAATGTCAAATTAAAATGAATGAACATAGAGTAAGATAGAACATAGTTTTTAAAAGTATGCATGTTGTGTTAGTTATCTAAAGCTGCATAAAATGTTAACATAAAACTTGGTGACCTAAAACAACAAACATATCTTAGAGTGTATGTGGGTCAAGAATTTTGGAGAAACCTAGCTGGATTGCTATGGCTCAGGGTCTCCCATGATGTAAGGATATTGGTAGAAGCGAGTCATCTGAAGGCTTGGATGGGGCCAGAAGATCGAGTTTCAAATGGTTCATTCATGTAGCTGTTTGCTGGAGCCTTAATTCTTTACTTCATACCTTCAGAACAGCACTCTACATCTAGAATGCCATCGGAGCCTCTGTTTTCTGCCTAATCTGACCAGAAGATTCATGGATCCACCAGCAGAATATTTGTTTTATTTGTAAAGGAGTAAACTTTCCAGGAAAGGTATTCTTTGGAGTTTTTACAAGCTGAGGAGATACCGAACTTCACTGAGTTTAGAAACACAGAATGTGTGGCCATTTTGGTTCCTGACTACTAATAAATGCATATATGATTATTTTCATTTTAACATACAATCTGATAAGTATGTGGTGAAGGAGACATTTAGTTCTTATTCATTTTTAATTGTTGGAGATTATTATTGATTTTTTAAACCCAGATAATTATAAATGGCAAAAACAGCTTGGTGAATATGAAATAATTGTTTACTTTCAGCACCCCAAATGATTACAGATATCCTAAATGTCAAATATGAAAACTATTTCAACTAAAACAAAAGCAAAAGTTTTAGAAAAGTTATAAACATACTTATTTTTACTGGTGAAAAACTGTGTAACTAGAAAAATCAACAAGTACATTATATATATAATACATTAATAAGAATTAATAGGAAAGGAAGTGATTTACATAAGAAAGGTATGTATAATAATATATTAATATAAGATAAAGATTATATAAGTTAAAGACATAAAAGGCAGTGGATTTCCTCCACTTCTGGAGGAAATAAAAATAAGATAATATTTCCTTCATAATGATGGCAAAAATGGTAGTATATTTAGGAATGAATTTAAGACAAAAAGCATCAGAATTTACCAGGAAAATTTAACAGTAAACTTATAGGAAAAAATTTGTCCTTATTAAAAGGCATAAAATAATGTTCATGCAGTTAGAAAGACATGCCATAGTTTTACATGATAACTTTCCTAAATAAAAAATACCATTTCCAATTATAATAGTAAGAATTATTTTTGGGAATTTCATGACAGATGTTTTTATGGAAGACTAACAAAAATAACTAAGAAAAATGCAGAAAAGAAATATGGTAAGGATACTGCCTTGCCAGACATTAGAAGGTGCTATTGAGCGCTGGCATTTAAATGGATGAGTAGGGGCACCTGGGTAGGGGTTAAGCCTGGAACTTCATCTCAGCTCATGATCTCACGGTTCAGGAATTTGACCTCCACATCAACCCCTTTCCCATCAGTACAGAGCCTACTTCAGATATTCTGTTTTCCCTTTCTCTCTGCCCCTTCCCCCGCCCTCAAAAATAAACATTAAAAAAATTAAATGGATAGGGGCACCTGGGTGGCTCAGGCATCCTACTTCTACTCAGGTCGTGATCTCACAAATTAGTTGGTTCGAGCCCTGCATTGGGCTCTATGCTGATAGCTCAGAGTCTGGAGCCTGCTTCAGATTCTGTTTCCCTCTCTCTCTGCCCTTCCCCTGCTCGCTCTCTCTGTCTCTCAAAATAAAATAAAGACATAAAACAATTTTTTAAATTAAATGGATAAATAGATCTTTGTGACAAAATAGAAAAGGAAAAAATAAGCTCTAATATTTATGAACGTTGAATATATAATAAAGTTGGCACTTCATTCTGTTAAAAAAAAACAGTTTATTTGAGCACAGTTGGCATTTCATCTGGAAAAAAATGAAGTGGGAGCTCCGTCTCATATATGAAAATAAATTCCAGCTGGATTAAAGACTTAAATATAAAAATATTTTTTTTTAAAGAAATAAATAAGAATCTTTGAAAATCTAGGAGGTTACGCTTATTACCTATGAATGAGAGAGAACTTTTAAACCAGGCCAAGAAATCCAGAAAGTGTAAAGAACAGACATATTTGCATATATATATGGCAGAAGACACCAAAGTCAATGGATGGTAGGTGATAGATTTGTAAAATGTATTTGTAACACAAATACAGACAACATTTAAAAATCAATAGAATGCAAGGGATATATAGTCCTCAGACTGACATGAAAACATAGTCCAGGGCTGTGAACAAAGGGTATAAATAGGACATTCTTAGAAACCCAAAACCATATGGTAAAATCCTTAAACTCACCATTGGTAGAATAAATATGAAGATAGGAAAGGAGAAGGAAGGCATGTAGAAATAAAAAATAAAATTAATAGAAAAAGGCTTAACAGCAAGTGTTTCAGAATGTTTGATATGAACCTGTGTATAAAATGTTTAATATATGTGAATATATGCATAAAGTCTAGAAAATAGATCAAGTTAGATCTATGTCTACTAGTACTGGACATTCTTCATAAATACAAGGGCAGGAGGTCCACATTGCCCTGTAATGTGTATATTATAATTATATATCTTAAAAACACCAGTTTAGTAACACCAGTATAAGCCCTTTGGATGTGTATATATATCCATGTATAAATTTGATGGAGAGAATGGCTTGAAAGGATACACACCAAGCTGTGTGTGTGTGTGAGTGTGTGTGTGTGTGTGTGAGTGTGAGAGGGAGAGGTTGTTGAGCATGGTAGCAGCCTGCAGATTTGCCAATCTGTTCTTTTATCGTGTTTTTATACATTATAAGACTGTGTTACTCTGGATATTTGAAAAAACATGAAATACTGCAAAGTTATATATATTTATATTTCCATTGCCTGTGCTATGTTAAAATAATAGGGTAAACATTTGTTAAAAATGAAGTTCAAAATCATTGTATCTGGCAAATTGAGTATCATTAGAATTATTCTAAAAATTCCTTAGATCACTCACAGAGTACATAATACTTAATTTTTGGCTTACAAACCTATAACATTCTTTGCGTGTTAAAGTTGACAAATGAAACTTTCCTAAAGGGGGAACAAAGGCAGATCTCTTTGCAGATGTCTGGGCCTGTAGCCACTTGAGCTCTAACAGAACCATGGGAACCCTTGGGGGAAGAGGGCTGAATATACAATTATTTCTAAAGAAATCCTTCTTGCCCGTAGAGTTGACTCCATTCGTTTCATTAAGTCTTTCTAAACCATAACAGTCACTTATTGGGAAGATAAAAATAGTTGCATTTTTTTAGTATAGTTTAGGTTTTCTTCAGTTCTCCAAAAGTTATATGATCTTGATGGTTTTCTGCAATTACCTTAAGTGACTGCTCCAACCTACCTGACAAGTTAAATCTGCCTGCTCCTTGGATTAAAATCTGCGTTTTACAGAAGGGAAATCAGTTTAGAGCCTTTAAGGGACTTATGCAGGAGGCAGAGGTAATGAGCACAGGGGAATTTGAATCCACACCCACCTCAAACCTAAGCCCACTGTGTATGGTCACCTACAACAACCGCAGGTGAAGGTTGCAAGAGAAGTAGCAAAGCAACTCACAAATGCACCACTCCGGCAGGTCAAGATCAGAAGTGTGAGATGCAGGGAAGGCAGAGGGTTTGCGTCTGTGTTTCTGGGGCTGTGTGTGCATCCGGGGTGCCCTGTTCTTGTAGACGGAAGAGGAGGCAGTAAATTGGCTTGGCCCGGGGAAATCTAAGTGGCTCGGGAGTGAGAATTGTCAGTGACAAAAACTGCAGTGGCTGCCAACCAGTAATTTGCACTTCATGCCACCTTTATTTCTTGTCCAAAGGGAGAAAAAAGGCCTTGAAGCACCAGAGGAGGAGGGAGAAGAAAGGAAGCGCTGGTGGGAGCTGAAGTCAGGTTGGTTTCCTTCCTGACCTCACCCACGCTCTCCCACTCTTCCTGTCTGTGCTCAGCTGCCGCCCAGGCAGGGGCTGCTAAGGATTGCTGGGCGACTCTCTGAGAATCTGTGGCTGTTTCCTGGGAACCATTGCCCCTCCTTGCCATCCTGTTGAGTTATAGGGGCAGCGGCAGGAGGCTCTTATGTGGTAAGTGTCCCTTAAAGGATAAGTGAATGAATGAGTAGCAATATGTTTGTGACTCTACAGTTTTCCAATTTTCCAAACATCAACTGGGTTTCTGACCATTCAGTTTGATCCTGACAGTAACTATCTGGAGTTAACATCAGACTCTGCAGGCTTCAAGGCTCAGTCCAAAAACTGTTCCCACTTAAGACCCAGTTGCAGGTATTAGGTACCACGTTACCCACATTTCTGTCTGACTTGCTATGAATTTGGAGGTTCCCACAACCTCTTTCTAAGGTTCATTAATTCCTAGAATGTCTCACAGAACTCAGGAAGGCACTTTACATACTATTACTGGTTTACTGTAAAGGACACAGGTTACATAGAGCCAAATGGAAGTCTTGCACAGGACAAGGTATGGCCGAAGAGGCACGGAGCTTCCATGCCCTTCCCAGGCATGCCACCCTCCTAGCACCTAGATATATTCACCAACAAGGATGCTCTCTGAATCCCATTTTTTGGGTGTTTCTATGGAGGTTTCTTTACGTAGACATGATTGATTAAGTACTTGGCCATTGATGGTTGAATTCGATCTCTAGCCCTTCTTCTCTCCCTGGAGGCCAGGGAGTGGGGCTGAAAGTTCCTGTTCTTTTTGGGGAGTAGCCCCCATTCTGATGCTATCTAGGGGCCCTCAAGATCACCTTCTGATCATAAACTCAGGAATGATTGAAAGAGGCTCAGGAATACTGAAAGGCGCTCCTACCACTCAGGAAATTACAAGAGTTTTGGAACCAATATGCCAGGAACTGGGGACAAAGGCCAAATATATATTTCACAGTATGCCATAAGATGTATTTAGATATTAAAAATTAAACTCTTTGGGAGGTATATGACTTTTTTTATGATATTGGGATAAATCATTTGGTTCATTCTAAGGGTAATCTGATCTCTGCCTCCCCCACTTCAAAAAAACAGGAATTGTCCTAAAAAGCCCTCTCAACCTATAGGAAAGGCCAACATTTGTTTTCTGGAGCTGATGTAACAAAATGCCACAAACTGGGTAGCTTAAACAACATGAGTATATTTTTTTTCACAATCCTGGAGGCGAGAAATTCAAAATCAAAGGAACGGCAGCATTGGCTCCTTTTGAGGGCTGTGAATGAGGGATCTGTTTGGGGCCTCTCTCCATGGCTGGTATATGGCTCTGTTCTTTGTCTCATCATCTTTGTCATCCGTCTGTTCTTATCTCTGTGTGTAAATTTCTCCTTTTAAATAAGGACAACAGTTTAGTAGTATAGGACAACCTACCATAATATGATCTCACTTTTACTTGATTAAGAGCCTTCCAAGTAAGATTACATCCTGAGATCCTAGATGCTAGAACTTTAACACATGAATTTGGGGGCATACAATTCAACCCCTAACACCATCTTTGCCAGTGGTTTGTTGCTAAACGTGAGATGATCACTTTCTGAAATAGTCACAGGCTATTATGGGGGATTTTGGGTGGAGACATAAGGAGGACTTGTTACGGATGAAATATTTCAGTCCACAAAGAGTGCAGACACTATGGTGAAAGCACCATAAATTATCTCTTTCCCTGGAAAGTCCCTACTCAGACACACCAAGCGGCCTAGCCTTGTAGTTCTGTTCCCAGCACTATGCCCCTTTCATCCAACCTACAGTTTGAGACTTCAGCCTCCTTCATGCTCTTTTGTTCACAGCCATTGAATAGTGGTTTTCATCAATCCCACGTGCATATCCAGGATATGTTTCCAGGATGTATGGGAACAGAATAATTCTCAGTGCTGTATTTCCCAAATTCTGATGTCTTCCTGTCTAGAACACAGGTTTGTTCTGTTCTATATTTCTGTTGTGTTTAGAAAGAGTGGTATATTTCTACCCAATGCCCAGGCCATATTCCAGCTTGGCCAAATCAGAATATCTGATTGTGGGACCTTGATTTTTTTTAAACTTCCCTGATTTTACAACACAGAGTTAAGAATCACTGAGCTAAAAAAGCAACATGAAGAAGGGCAGGAGGGGGCCTGGCTTGGATATCCTGAGTACAAGTTGCATATACATTTCCCAAAAGCAAACACTAAGTCTCGGAGAGAGAGTACAGTATAAATGCATGCCATGACCAAGAAATGCTTTTCTAATTGCAAAATAATTGGAACAATCATCCCTGTCCAGAGTGCATGTAACATCTTACCTCATCAGCAAAAGAAGTTCTAGTTTCTGTTTGTTAATTGGATTCCTGATTGCAAGTGGACTTCTGCAATCAGGGGGGGTTTTAGCACAGAGAAAGAACACAAAAATGAAAGCAAGTTCAAAGGTGGCCACCCTTAATTCTACCCCTGGCTGCACACAATGTTTGCTAGAGTTTTAAAATTAAAATCATTTTACTACTTTCCTTTTCAGCCGTGTGAAGTTTCGTTTTGAAATAAATTATACATTTATGTAATTTGAAGGGATAAATCATACTAGAATTATTTATTAAGAAAACAGCACCTTTGTGCCCCTCATCTTATTTCCTTCTTTCGCAGTAAAACCTTTGTATCATTTGCTGCCGCTTTGTAGATTTTAGCTCCTTGTGTCATCTTGTCCTCTCCTAACAGAGCCTTGGGGTCTCTATATTTGTCTCCACAGAGTCATTATGTTGAGTAACTTGCTGCCAAATTTTGATCATACTTTTCATTCTTTGTGATGCACAGTTTTTCTTGTGGGTGTTCTTACGTAAACGTTTCTTTTTTCCTTTTATCTTCCCATTTTTCTCTTTGTTTCTTTGCCTTCTGCTTCCTTGAAAAAGAAAAAACATTGAGGCAAGATTCAGAGAACAAAAAGTAACCACTTTGAAGTTTACAATTCAGTAGCATTTAGTAATTTACCATGTTGTATCTCCATTACCACCATCTAATTCCAGAGCATTTTCACCATACCAAAAGGAAACCTCTAACCCACTAAGCAGTCTCCCTTTTTTTTTTTCGCTCGATAAGACCAAATCCTTATTATATTAGTTATCTATTGCTGTGTAACAAATGACCCTGAAACATACCAGCTTGAACTAGTAATCATTTATTATCTCATAGTTTCCGGAGATCAGAAATAAAGACACATTTTAGACTTAAACGTAGGGTTTCTTACAGGCTATAATCAAAAGGGCTAGCGTCATGTCAACACTGGACGGGGGAGGGCCCATTTCCAAGCTCCCTCACATGGCTTGTGGCCAGATTCAGTTCTCTTTAGGCTGTTAGATGGAGGGCCTCAGTTGCTTGCTGGTTTTGACTAGAGATTAGCCTCAGTTATTTGCCACGTGGGCCTCTCCATGGGTTAGCTGGTGCCAGCAGGTGAGAGAATAATAGAGGACTCAGAGAGGAGGGAGGGAGAGAGAAACAGAGATCTAGGAAGATAGAAGTGAGTCTGTGCAGCCAATCTTGGAGGTGACATCCCATCGCTTTGTGCTGTATTCCATTCATTAGAAGCAGTCATTAGGTCCAGCCCAGACTCAGGGAGGGTGTTACATACATAAGGGTGTGAGTCACCACTGTGCCACGAGCTGGGGATCAATGAAGGACATCTCAGAGGGTACCTACCATGCTTGGCTATGGCTTTCTTCCATTATTTGCTGTTTGAAAATTGTCACCATTTGGAGATCTGTTATCCAATTTTGAGTAATCTTTGGTAATTAAAGGATGATTGTGGTTTTCCCATTGTGCATCCAAAAGAATTTATGTTTATTTAGATGAGAGAAAATTTACACAGGCAAAATTCATAACAAGGCAAGACACAATAAAATTTTGAACATATGTGCTTCACACATGAAAAAGGCAGAGAGAGTTGAATAATTATATAATCCTGTGTCCAAATGTAAATACTCATAAACCCATGTTCTACATACTAGGTATGGAGCAAAATTATATTGATAAGTAAGAAGGGCAAAGATCAATGTTGGCTGAAGCTATTAAGTGGGGAGCAAACTTGAGAAAGACCTTACTTAAAGGAAAATGATCACCACAGTGAGATTTAAAACTATATTATTTAAGCAGCAGGAAATCAGATAATACTTAACATGGAGAAAATATTTTGTGAGTTTGATAGCTGTTTCAAGAATGGCCAGAAGAGGACTCTGATGTCTCTGTGGTGCTCTGGGTGGCAGAGGTAGGACCTCAGGGTGGAAAGAGTTTCTTGAAGCTTTACGTTTTGTCTCCTGAATCCCTACTCCTAACAAGACCTCCCTGTCTGTAAAGTGGGATAATCATCATACATAGCCCATGGAGTTGATGGAGTGAGCCAAGTGGAAGATCAAGGACAGATTCTATTATATTTGCTTGTACTGAACCAGGGCTAAGGGAGGGAAATACTGAGGGATAGGTTTTGGCTTAATATTAAGAAGAATCATCACATTTAATTACTGTTAATTTTTATTTACTTTATAATTTTTTATGTTTTAAGCATTAGCACGTTTTAGAACAAGAGCTGACAAGCTATGGCAAATGGGATTTTGCCCAGGGCCTATTTTGGTTTTTTTCCTCCATTTTTACTGAGAAATAATTGGCATACATGGCTGTATAAATTTAAGGTAAACAGCATGAGTGTTTGATTCACACATATTGTGAAATGATGACAATAGGTTTAGTTAACATCCATCATCTAACAAAGAGACAATAAAAAGAAAAAAATTCTTTTTGTGATAACTCTTAGATCTAGTTTCTTTACAATTTTTCCTAGACATATTGCAGCAGCCCAACCTATAATCATCGCGTTGTACGTTACATCCCTAGTACTTTCTTGTAGCTGGAAGTTTATACCTTTTGACCACTTTCCTCCACTTCCACCTTTCCCTTCCTCTGATAACCACAAATCTTATCTCTTTTTCTATGGGTTTGGTGTGTATATGTGTGGGTGTGTATGCATGCACACGCGTGCATGTGTGCATATATGTGTGTGTGTAAGTTCTACATATAAGTGAGATCATACAGTATTTGCCTTCCTCTGACTGACTTCCTTCATTTAGCACAATACCTTTGAACTTTATCCACAGTGTTGCAAATGGTAGGACGTCCTTGTTTTTTAGTGGCTGAATAATATTCCATTGCATACATAAATACTTCAACTCCTCTATCCATTCATTAATCGATAGAGACTTTTACCATATCTTGGCTATTATAAACAGTGTTGCTATGAACATGGAGGTACACATATCTTTTCCAGTTAGTGTTTTATTTTCTTTGGCTATATTTCCAGAGGTGGAATTGCTGGATCATATGGTAGTTCTACTTTTAATTTTTTGAGGAACCTCCATACTGTTTTCATGGCCTGTTTTCATATAGACCATGTCCTGGCCCGGGTGGCTATACCAGAACACCACATATGGGGCGTCTTAAACAGTAAACGTTTTTTTTTGTCAGTTGTGGAGCCTGGAAAGTGCAGGATGAAGGTGCTGACTCACTGGTATCTGGTAAGACCCCGCTTCCCGGTTTGTAGATGGTCCTCTCCCCCTTGTATCCTCACTTGGCTAAGGGAGAGAGACGCAGCAAGCTCCCTCATGCCTTCTTTTCTAAGGGCGCTGATGACTAATGCCATTCATCAGGGCTCCACCCTCACAAAGTAATTGTCTCTCAAAGGTCCCATCTCCAAATACTACTGCATTGGAGGTTAGGGGTTCAACATATACATTTTGAGGAGGCACAAAAATTCAACTCATAAGAGATTATGAGTGAAGAAGAGTTTTTATACTATCAGAGGGTTATTAAAGAAGCAGAAGTAGCAGCGATGGAGACTATCTGTGGCCCACAAAGCCAGAATTATTCAGTGTCTGCTGCTTTATGGAAAAAAGTTTGCTGACCCCTAGAAAGTTTTCTCAAAGTGGGATGCCAGTCTTGGGGAGTAAGTGACTTTCCTGTGCTTAAAATTTTCTTAGAAGGGGGCACCTGGGTGGCTCAGTCGGTTAAGCTTCTGACTTCAGCTCAGGTCATGATCTCGCTGTTTGTGAGTTTGAGCCCAGCATCAGGCTCAGTGCTGACAGAGGCTGGAGGCTGCTTCGGATTCTGTGTCTCCCTGTCTCTCTGATCCTCCCCACTCTCGTTCTGTCTTTCTCTCTCTCAAAAATAAATAAACATTAGCCAAAACACGGAAAGAGCCTAAATGTCCATTAGCTGATGAGTGGACCAAAAAGATGTGGTATATATATATATATATATATATATATATATATATATATATATATATATATACAATGGAGTATGACATGGCAATGAGCAAGAATGAAATATGGCCATTTGTAGGAAAGTGGATGGACCTCGAGGGTGTCATGCTAAGCAAAATAAGTCAGGCAGAGAAGGACAGATACCATATGTTTGCACTCATAGGTCTAACAGGAGACCAGGAGAAACCTAATGGAGAACCAGGGGGAGGGGAAGAGGGAAAGAGAGTTGGGGAGAGAGAGGGATGCAAAACTTGAGAGACTATTGAATACTGAAAACGAACTGAGGGTTGAAGCAGGAGGGGGGAAAAGAGGTGGTGGTGTTGGAGGAGGACACTTGTGGGGAGGAGCACTGGGTGTTGTATGGAAACTAACTTGACAATAAACTATTTAAAAAAATAAATACACTACAGTACTTTAAAAAAAATAAACATTAAAAAAGAAAAAGAATTTCTTATAAGGACACCTGGGTGGCTCAGCCAGTTAAGTGTCCCATTTCAGCTCAGGTCATGAGCTCGCAGTTCATGGGATTGAGCCCCGTGCTGGGCCCTGCACTGACAGCACGGAACCTGTCTGGGATTCCTCTCTCCCTCTCTCTTTGCTCCTCCCCTGCTCATCCTCTTTCTCTCTCTCAAAAGAAATATATAAACTTAAAAAAAGAAGAAGAAGAAGAAGAAGAAGAAGAAGAAGAAGAAGAAGAAGAAGAAGAAGAAGAAGAAGAAGAAGAGGAGGAAGAAGTTCGCCTGAAGTCAAGTGAGAAAGTGATTAGGAGAGTCTGGATTCAAGCCTGGGTGTGCCTGACTCCAAACCTGTTCTCTTACCTGCCATAGCACCCAACATTTGGTGCCTTCTGTTTGTGGCAGTTGTAAGTAATGTGCATACGCTATCCAAAACCTCTTCCTCCCAGCCCCTGATAATAACATAAAATTCAATAGTCTTTTATTTCTTTATTTTTAAATATTTTCCTTTTTCAGCTATAGGAAGGGGTAGAGCTCCTTATACATTACCTTCTCCGAGTGCCTAAAATATGATGGGTATTTTTAAATGTTTATTTTGGTTATCTAGTACTATGTGTATAGGGAAATGGATTGTTGAAATCCAACATTCCTCCTCTGATTTTTTTGGCCAAAGAACAATGGTTTTCAGTTCTCCAGGCAAGCATAATGAATATTTTTAAAAGAAAATATTATCCTTGAGCTACCTGAATCTATTATTCGTGGTAAGATTCCACATTCCTTCCTGCCTGTTTTTCTACTTCTCCAAGAATATGGCTCTTTTGCATTTCTTTGTTCCTCAGAAGAAAGCCTGAATCTTACTTTGTTTCCTTTATCTTAAAATTCTGCTTGAAGGGAGTTGAGTACCATGTACTGAGGGTGATTGTTAATTCTTTTACAAAGATGGAACTTCCAGCATCCTCTTGTGTACCACAGTGAAGATCACCACAACGTAAAATGTACATAGAGCAATGACTTTTCCTTTTTGCATTGTTTATAACCAGTAGATATGAATTTGACTAAAGAACAGAGAAATTCTTGATTTGGGCTTACGGTCATGGAAGGATTTGAGATAGAAGCAGGTTTTATTTTTTTGCAAGAGCTGGTGGTAAAGGTACAGAACAGGAGAAACCTCGTGCCTAGTGGGACAATTTCTCTAGCATTGAACACAACTCTACATGTTCTCCAGAGGCTTCGAATAAACTAGAATCTGAGTTGTCAAGGGAGATTGTGTGTGATCCCAGGTGGGCCGGTTAGTCTAGCCCTCCCCGAAGTTCGAATCCTAAAAGTAACTATGATGATGCTGAATCGTCCCAAAGGTTGTGGCGAGAAAGGCTGTGCATTAGTTCCTGGGGAGTTCTAGGATCTGGGCTCATGTCTGCATGCTTTGGCTTGAGAATGGGAATAGCCTTGGTGGACAGAACAAGCAAAATGACAGGAAACGGAAGTATAGGCAGGTTGAAGTCACCCAAGGAGAAGGGCACAGGCAAGAAACATACAAGTTCCCGAAACAAGCACTGGCCATAATTGCTTAGTTTTATTACTAATCCTCACCCTAGCGTATACTAAGACATCACATGATTTATTTGTTTATTTGTTTTCATAAAAGTAAAAGATTTCTACTTCACCATCTTTCTGATTGCTTGATTTTATATTGCCCGAAAGAGAAGGTGGTACTCCGTTGGGATTCAATGCAGTATCTCCCACGTGCCTGTGCCTTGAAGGAGATCATATCTGCTCGTGCCAGCCAGAAATAAAATGTGAATAGAGAAGACTATGAGCCAATGAGGACTCAAGTATTAAAATGTGTATGAATTAACGTGTGACTGAAGATTTTGAGAGAGATGCGATCTGATTTGAGTGAAAGACTGGACCCGGCGATCGCGCTGATGGCTTGGAGATTTGCTACACTGAATTCTGCCAGTAGGACCATCCTTCTAACCCCGAATGTTCTGTAGCCTTGCCTCTGAGTTAGAGTTCACTTAGCAGACTGCTGAGCTGCCATTTTGTTTCAAGTGTTTTAAGGGGTCTTTTTCAGTACGCGCGCACACACACACATACATACACATATACATATCTCACATAGCTTTCCTTTCTTTTCCTAAGACCACTCTGCTTTATTAAACTTTCTTAGTCCATTAATACAAAAACCTGGTATCACCTCTATAAAATGCCTTTGATGCTACCCAGTATGGGATAATTGCATGCAAATTTCTGTCATTGCATTTGTTATTATATTTGTTATTGCATATGTTATTGTAATTTCCTATTTATATGTTTACCTCTTCCAACTGCACTGTGACTTCTTTTTTGTTTAGAGAAAAATAAATGGTTTTGAAAAGTCCCTTTGCTCAACAGGACTGGTTTCAGATAAACTAACAGATGATCACATTACTGACTCATGCTAAATCATCTAAAAAGTCAGACACAAAAGACCACATATTGTATAATTGCTTTTATATGAAATATCCAGAAAAGGCAAAATCTGCAGAGATAGAAAACAGGTTAATGGTTATGAAAAGCTGAGGGAAGAGGGAAATGGGGAATGATTGCTTAATGAATATGGAGTTTCTGTGTAGGGTGATGAAAATTCCTGTAACTAAATAGTGGTGACAGCTGTACAACATTGTAAGTATTCTTAATGTCACTAAATTACACACTTAAAAATGGTTATAATAGTAACTTTTATGTTGTGTATTTTGTCACAATAAGAAATAAAATAAAAAATAGAAGTGAACAAAAACACAAATAGTCTCCAAAAAAAAAAGGAGTGAGGCCAATTCCCATGCATCCCTGTGTGTTCCTGAGACTTCTGTCTAGAATTCTGTGACTTTCTTTACCTCTCAGACTTTGAATCCTCGACCTTTTAGGATGCTCTAAGGTGAACCCATAACCTATAGACTTTCCATTAGAATTTTCTTCTGTATCAAAGTCCCCATGATGAATAAAAAATACAAAAGGGGATTTCATACAAGGAAAATGGAACTAATATTATCAGAACCAGGCAGAATTACTTATCAGGCATGAGCAGGGTCTCTTCCTCCTCCTCTCTATACATAACTGTTCTAATTTATACATAACTTTCTGTATGCTTAGGACAAATGTATAAAGTAAAGAAGAAAAATCTTGCTTAGGGGGTTGTTTTTATTGTGGTAAAATATACATAACATAAAAGTTACCATCTTAACTAGTTTATTTTAATTTAGTTTATTTTTTCATCATGATAAGTGCACTCCTTCATGCCTATCACCTATTTCACTCATCTCCTCTCACCTCCTCTCTGATAACCATCAGTTTGTTGTCTATACTGAAGAGTCTGTTTCTTGGTTTGTTTTCTCTCTTTTTTTTTTCTTTGGCTTATTTGTTTTGTTTCCTAAATTCCATATGAGTGGGATCATATGGTATTTGTCTTTCTCTGGCTGACTTATTTTGCTTAGCATAATATTCTTCAGTTCCATCCATGTTGTTGCAAATGGCAAGATTTCATTTTTTATGGCTGAATAATATTTCACATCTCTATATATCTTACATTGTCTTTAGCTACTCATCTATCAGTGGACACTTAAGCTGCTTCTGTATCTTGGCCATTGTAAATAATCCTGCAATAAACATAGGGGTGCATGTATCCTTTTGAATTAGTATTTTTGTTTTCTTTGGGTAAATACCCAATAGTGCAATTACTGGATCATAGGTTAGTTCTGTTTTTATTTTTTGAAGAACCTCTATACTATTTTCCACAGTGGCAAAAAAAAAATCATTTTTTTAAAAATCCCCTCTGATGGAGACAAAGTTTTATATAACATAACTGGAATTTTGCTTTCCATTTCTGAGAACACAAACTACCTTCCCCAACCTGTCTTGCAATTAGGGGAAGGGCTGCGTGTTCTGGCCAATGGGGTGTTAGTAGAAGTAATGTAACCCACTCCCAAGGCTGGTTATGAAATCCCCATGGAGGCTTCCTACTCTCTTTAACTTCTGTAATAACTTTGGTGGTGATATGTTTGAGATCAAGTAGAACTACAAGTTAGAAGGAATCTAGATCCCTACGACACTTGGAAGGGGAGCTGTCAAGGAGAGCCAGGCAACTTGAATAAGATTATGACTTGACATTGTTATCACATTAACCTTTTGAAATTCAGTGTCTGTTTGTTATCACAACATAACCTTTCATGTTCTGACTCATTTACCTCTCAATCTTACTCAACAGAGGTAACTAACTGTATATCCAGTTTTTTCAATCAAAGTATAGAGTATTTCCCTGCCATTATTTGTCCTGTTCCTTTAAAGGAGGTCCCATATGCAGTTTTGGGGACCCACTTAAATGCTAGGATGCCATGTTCTTTCTTAAACCAAGGAAGGGAGTCACATTCTCTTTCTAGCTAGGCATTTGCTTAGAAATGGATATGTGATATGATTCTGGCCAAAGGGAATAAGAGGATGTCTTATACGAAGTTTCTTAGAAAGACATTTCCATAGGTTACAAAAAGATGACTGTTCATCTTTTGTTCCATGTTCATATATAGCCGGAATTTGTGGCACTTTATGTTGGCAAGTGCAGTTATTGTGAGAACAAAGCTTACATGCCAAGCAGAGGGAAAAGATGGTAGTAACTATTGTTCTTCATGACATCCCTGAACCAATAAATTAACCAAACACTCAGGATAATTTTTCATGTCTTTTGGCACATGAGATAATAAAACTTTTATATATTTTAGCCACTTAGAAATATTTTACTGTTACTTGGAGCTGTTTCCAGTGATTTGGTTATTTCAAATAATAGTGCACTATTTACACTTATCATTGGTTTCATCCATAATTCTTTTTCTAGTGTATTTCTGGGTCAAAGAGTATAAGCATTCTAAATCTTTTATAGGTAATACCATATTTTCTTCTAAAACTATTATCTTTCCTTTGGCTTTTAAGCCTGCTGATCTGCATATTATCAATCTATTTAATTTTGATAATCTGGTAAGCAAAATAATATCTCTTTGTTTTATTTTGTATTTTGTATTTCTTTTCTTATAAATAGAGTTGAACATGTTTTCTTTTTATATGCCTAGTGACAATCTGAAGAGTTTTGGTAAGTTGTCTATTCAAATATTTTGACCATTTTCCCATTGACATTTGTATTTTTTATTAATAGGGGGTCTTAACAAAAATAGGACTACTAACTTTTGCATTGCAAATATTTTCTTCCAGTCTGTTGTTGATCTTAGACTATGCTTATAACACCTGTTCCCACATAGGAATTCAACATTTTTATTTCATTGGTCTAAAATTGAATGCCTCCCAATTTTTTTATCTTAAAGTCCCAAGGTTTGTTCTTCTTGGTGGTATTATCAAGGACCAAGAAATCTTTGAGTGTAAATAACCCAAATTTTAAATAATTGACAGAATATTTGAGGGCTAGGATATGTGGGCAAATACTTCTTAAACTACTTTATATAGATAATTGCTTTTCCTAAGAGGGCACCTGAAGGACAGGGAATATATTTTGGTCAAGTGCTTACTTTATGCTAGGCATTATGCTAGGTGCTTTCTTTACATGTGGGTTTTTTTTTTTCAATGTCAGTCCTCATGACATTTCTATAAATTGGTTTTTATTATTACTGTTTCAAGAGAAGTAAGATTAATAGCTTGCTCATGGTCACATGGTCAATAAAGAGTATTGAGTCCGGGTCTTCTTAACTCTGTAACATTGACTTTAACCAAGGTGCAACGTGGTCTCTAATTGATACAGATACTGGATAGATATGTAAAACAAATAAAATTCATATTTTCCATTTCACACTTCTCTTTATGATACTCTTTCTCATATCCTGGAACCAGGAATAAAAAAGCATATCTATGCAATTCAAACATTAGTTTCTTTTCATTGTACCATGATGTCTTCCCTTTAACTGAAAAAGAAAGGTAGGGCATGTTTTATATTTTAGCTGTTTTTATCAAATGCTATTTGTGTATGAAACTGAATCAATTACCAACATTATCAGGCATGTTGATGTTTTCAGGCTAGATCTGTACGTTTTTGGAGACATTGATTAGTTGGGTGATAGCTTTGTGTCATTTATCACCAGGGCTTATTTGTTAGGGACTTAACTTGCTGAATCCCTCCCTGTTTGAAGAGTCACTTCCTCTTGTCTCAGCTGGCTGTCTTTGATGTCTAGTACTGTCTGGTATTATTTTTAAGATGCAAGTGTGGGAAGAAAAGAGGAAATGTGCCTGCATATTGCACCAACCTCTGATCCAGGAGAACTTTTCTACTTCTGAATTTCGAGATATATTCTACCAAGGATTTAAGTTTCTTTGCATGCTAATCCCAATTTAAGCCCTGTCTAATAGCTTTTTCTTGAATAAACATTCAGAATAGCCAAAATAAAAGAACCTTTAATTCAGAGACTGAAAGCCTTGAAAATAGGATCTGGAAAAACCCTAACCAAAGATCCTAATCTTGAGAGCCACTTTTTTTTTTAACTTTGCAAAACAGGTGGGGAGTCAGGAATCTAGATTTCTAATTTTCACTCTGTCACTTACTTATTGAATTGAGTTGAGTAAGTCACTCAAAAGTCCCAGATGGTGTTTTCTCTACAGATAAAGTGGAGGAATTGAATCAGGGTATCACCAAGGTCACTTCTGTTGTTAAGTCTCAGTCTAGAACACCAGAGCAACCCAGACCACGTTGGGGAGTTGCCTGAGTTAGTCTTAACTGCTCTTTTCTACCCTTCACATTCCTTTTCTCTTCTGAGCGCTGTACCCAGATGCTGGTTATTTTTATCTTGGCTCATGAAAGTCTCAGGGTCTCTGATCTTGGGTTTCTTTATTCCAGTTCTCCTAAACATTACTTCTTTTTCCAAAACCTTTCATATTTAAAGTCTCCTAAGGCCTTTCTCCTTGATATGAAATGATATATTAATCCATGAGAATCAGTTAATGGGTTACTACTGCTGAGTAACTTGCTTGCATTCTAACTGCAGAATATATTTATTCCAGAGAAGTGACTCAAAAGGTAGAAATTATAGGCAATATACGTTGGACCAGTGGGAAAAGTTAAGGGTGGTAGTGAGTACAGGGGTCTTCTCAGAAATCACTAGAAAACAGCCACTTGATTTGCCTTGTTGAACAGAACATAAATGTATTATGTTCCTGATCTCCTTGAAAAGACTAAATGACCTTGAAATCTTCTTCTATTTGTAAGGCCCAATATAATTATTTTTTTTTTCAGCAAACAGCTCATACACCTTGAAGGGGGATGTGAGGACCAAAGCTTCCTAGTAATTCAAGGAAGCCTAAGGCCCGTCAGATGTCACCTGAATTCAATGGCCCTGTTAAACAGTGGAGCCTAAGAGACCTGACAAAATCCCTTTCTTAATTTTAAGACCTTTAGGCTCTAGTCATTGCTTATGGAGACTCATTCTTTTCCTGCAGAGAATTTTGAGCTCTCTGTAGTCAGGGCTCAGGCATTTTGCTTCTTTTTATGCTCCATGGAGCCTTGCATGGGCTGGGAACATAGAACCGCTTAATGACTACTTGCTGACATATCATCCTTCTGGAAGAGGGGCCAAAACAGTATACATTCATTACCTCATTTTTCTGGGATAAAGCAGCTTTTGAAATATCAGTAGAATCAGAATCTTTATTTTTGCAGAAAGAGAAAAACAAAGAAATTATAAGGACTTGTCTTATGTCACAACTAGAAAGTGTGACAGAGTTTGGATTAAAACTAAATTTTGACAAGTAGCTGAAGCAGAAAACACAAAAAGGATCGTCTTTTCTGCGATCACTCTCTTGGCCCTTATGTTCTCATGAACAGATTTGAGCAAAAGGAGAGAAAAGAGAAATGCCTGAGAATGTGAGCTAGTTTCATAGGACAGTTTGAACCAGACAGATTCTAGATACATTGGATGCTGGTGTGGTAGAGGACTTAAAATGGAAGAGAATTTTGTAGGGGTAATTAAAGATGCTGTCCAGAATCTTATCCGCTTACCTATAAAGCCCTTTTTGTGGGTCACCGTCTCACATTTTGAATTGGAAGAGTCAGAGTCATGCCCTAGAACTTTCACTTAGCAGCTAAGAGCTTTTGGGTGAAGTTCACAGTAAAGATGCCAATGCTTTTCTCACTGCCTACCAAGCCCTATATTCTAGGGCTCCTGGCTTCCTCTGTTCCAACCTCATGGTCCACCTTGCTAGTTCCTCACTACAGTAACCATGCTCCTGTCTCAGGGCCTTTGCACCTGCTGTTCCCTCTCCCTGGAATGCTCTTCTTTTGAAGAGCTGCATCACTGGACCCTCCTTTAGGTCTCCTCCTGCCACATTATTAGTGGCATTATACTTTCCTCATAATCCAGTATGAAGTATCATCTCTGTATTATTATATGTAAAACAAGAATAAACGCCCTACTTGAAGAGTTAATAAATGTGAAAAATCTTGGTAAACTTTCAGGTACTATAGAAATAAAAAAAATTTATTGTTTTTATAACTCTGAGACCTGGAAAAAAAACAAAAACCACTAAGAGTTTTAAATTTAAATATTGATCAAAAAAATGTTTTTCCAAATTGGATTGACCTTTTGAACACCTTTTCATTTTTTTCTTCTCATTTTAGCAATTACAGTCATGATATAAATATGACGACTAGTGGTGATATCCAGATTATCTAAGTATACAAGGTTCATTTTCTGACTTTCTTAGCCCTTAATTGAATCAGATCAACTTTATGACTCTTACTATCTTTGAGAACAAAGGGATTTTTCCAGTTTTAACAGCAGTTGGCAAATCAGGAGGACTCCTTTTAGGTGAAAGATGATAAGTTTGACTTCAGACATAGCAATTTTGATGTGCAAGTGTAACTTCCACATGAAAAATCCCTAATGGGCCGTTGGATGTTATCAACTGGTGATACAGGAAGAAGTTAGTGAAGTGTTATTTATTGGGTCTCATCCAAAAGAAGATAGTAGGGTTAAATGTGGAAATGGGCCATATCCCAAGACAGTTCAATATTAAAACACCAACATGAATGACACAGTCTTGCCAAGTGCTCACTATGTGCTAGACACCATGCTTTGGGTTTCTTTGTGCATTATTTCATTTAAGTCTTTCAATTACCTTATGAGGAGGTGCTAACATTATCCCCATTTTCAGTTGAAGTAACCAAGGTTTAATTAAATAAAATAATTTGCAGAAGCGTTCAGACCTACTGAGCTAGCATTCAAACCCAGGTTTGTTTAACTTGAAAGTCAAAGCTTTTAATCACTATATTAGGTTGTACAGTGTATAATTTATGCAATACAAATTAAGCATGTTCTCAGCAGGAAGACTGTCCCCTTGTAATGCGTTACATAAGAGGCCCATGAAGTCCCTGAAATGACTCTAGGCTGTCTCAGAGTAGAGTCCAATATGAAATCCAAAGGGAGATTTCATATTTCCTACTCATACACTGGATATTCATAATGTGTCCTTTAGGAAAATACTATCCCTCTTTTTTTAAAGTGTCAGTGCAATTGCATGTGACACAGGCTTTTGTGTAGAGTTCACTTTTATTTCTGCAAGCACTGAGATATGTATTATATGAGTTTTTGTATCTCCTTGAAATAAATATAATGTGCATATTATAACTAAGCTGAAATAGTTCCTGGCATGAAAGCAAAGAATGATGAATGAAACCTAGTGTGATTTACCTATGATTAGCAACTTTGACTGTGCTCCTTTGTGTCTGTCTTATGTCCTTTCCTTCATTTCATTCCAAACAGGACTAACACAGAACAAATAGCCATACTAAATCATACTAAATAATTCAGTGCAGCCCTTCCGGATATTTGCAAGGTGTGTATATTAAAGATGACAATGATCTTCCTAGGGAGAAGAAGGACCGGAGACTTTCCACATACTCAGGAAATGTGTTTAGACATACATTTATATTCTTTGCTTTGTTTCTTTCAAAGATTTAGTTTCTTTCACACTTTTGTGAGTATATTACAGTGGGAGTCGGCATACAAACCTTGTTTCCACTTTCTCCGTTACATACTTAGGGGACCTATACCATGCCAAACAGTTTAGCAGCAGGGTAGGTAGTGTGGGTAGGCAGTGGCATTGAGGGTTTAAAACAAATATATACCCTACCCCCCACCCCGCACATCCCAAGGAGGTGGCTAGTGAGAGGAACTCATGGACAGGTGCTAAATTCCTCATAGGCAACAGGCAGTCAGCTGATAGCCACTCTTGCACTTGGAACGATGGTCAAGTCTCCAGTTCCTGGCAGCTAGGATTGCCAAGAATAAAGCAGTTTTGAGTCAGTGTATAGTTTATCATAATGGAAATGGAGACTCAGAGGGAAGCAGAATGAAGTACAGTTCTCAAAACCAAGGCAGAAGGGCAGGACTAGGACCTGAAGGTCCTAAATTCCCAGTATTTGGCTAGAGCGGTGTGTCTCCTGGCCTCTGTTAAGATGAGTGCAAAAGGTCAATGAGACCATTTCTGTAGGTGGGCTCAAAAACATCCGGACACAAAGCAGGGTCTTCGACTTCGCAATCTAATTTTACTGCACCTTCAGTGAACAAACCATACACAATGATACTGATTTGGGCTAGCAGCACAATAAATTAATATTGGACAACAGAGCAGGGCTGTGCTGAGGTAATAATATATACAAATGAATAAATGTTTACCTAACTCATAAGTGTCAGTTAGGGTCCAAATACAAAAAGTTGGCACATTCAGATAAGTAATTGCAAAAAGTTTAATGGAGTATTGACGAGAGTGTAGGTAGGAAAGGAAAACCAGCCACTGGGGGGTGAAGAACCATGCAGCCACTCCCGGTGGGGAGCCGTCGCGTCACTAAAAGGATGGGAGCTGAGAACAGAAGCCACCTACACCCATGAGGCATATGGTCTACATTGACATGACTTTGCTATTTCAAGCAACTTGTGCCCAGGAAGATGACATTTCAAATACCTTCATTGCTTGTTTTAGGAACTTTCTAAACGTCCATTCATCGCAATACCATATGGCTTAACATATCCTCATTTGAGTAATATCCACTACTCAGGATAACAGATAGCTCAACCAAGCTTATCAGACAATTATTTATTCTTTAACTCACCTGGAAGCCCTCTCGTGCTACATCCACCAATCCTAAGCTGTTATGTCATGAACTTGGCCCAGTCCTAGGCAAGCACTCCCATATACTGACTTTGTTCTTCCCCCTGCAAGTTGCTGCTAAGACTGTCAAGGTAGTGATCTACCTTCCTGTGAGAAGCAACAAACTCAGCTTTGCTTTATCAACAGATAATTTTGGTAATATTTTTGGGGACCCAGCATTTGACAGAGCTGTTACTTAAAACCAGAACAAAAGCTGGCCTGTGGGAGCTGTGGCCTCCAGAGTTGGGGAATGCAGCCTTTATTGGCCAGGTCAGTGCAAGGCTTGCAGATACAATAGTGGCCCTTGGGTCTCCTGCTCATGACTCTTCACATTTACATTCAGCTGGAAACCAGAGGGTGTGGAAGCTCTGGGTGCAGCCCCCTAGATTCAGGGCAGGGTGGCAAAGGGCGAGATTCACATGTGGAGAGGAAAAGGAGACTGTCCAGCACAGGGATCAGAAATAAAATCAACACAAACCCCTACATGCAGGTCTAAGCTGCATCCTTAAATATTTAGACCTGCAAAAACTGACCTTGAAAAAGTGGACTTTCTAGAAATGCACTGAATTAACACCTTCTAAGAACTGGTTTTAAGTTCTAAAATGAGTTGAAAATCATGTATAGTAAAAATGACCCTGGAAAATCTCTAAATTGCCCATAAATATAGAGTACACACAGTTTTGGTAAATAGCCCTGTACAGTAATACATATGTACAACTGGATAATATATACCACATGCAATTTCATGGGAGGACAGTAATCAGCAGGTAAATAATTCAGGTTTTTGTAACACTTCCACAATTTTGTGAAAACTCCAAATGACCAGTTCCAGCATTATCATTTTGCTCTACATTCATTTTAACAGTTCATCAGTTTCAGTCAGTGTTCTTTTAAGACTTTAAAGTAATTCTTTTTTTAAGCTTTATTTGGGAATAATTTCTGATTTAGAGACAAGTTTCATGAAATTACATAGAGTATCTGTATGCCCTTTCTACAGATTCACTAGTTTTTACTATTTTGCCACATTTTCTTTTTAATTATCTTACTGTGTGTGTGCACACACACACACACACACACACACACAGTTTTTGTAGACCTGTCTGAGAGTAGATTGAATACATCATGACTTAATACTGCAGTGTGTTTCTCAAGAATAAGAGTATTTTCTTCTATAACCACAGTCTAGCTATCAAATTTATGACATTTAACATGGCTACGCTTATTATTTATATAATGTATAGTCCATTTCCAGTTTTTCAAAAATGTTTTTATTTTTGGGGGGGGGAGAAAGAAAGAGAGAGCATGGGAGGGGCAGAGAGAGAGGGAGAGAAAGGATCCACGTGGTCAGCGCAGAGCCCAAAGCAGGGCTCAAGCTCACAAACTGGGAGACCATGACCTGAGTCAAAATCAGACACTTAACTGACTGAGCCCCCCAGGCATCCCTAGTCCATTTCCAGTTTTGTCGATTAGTCCAATTATGTCATTTGCAGCAGTTTTTCTCCAGAAGCTAGACTATTATCCCGTATTGTTATCATTCTTATTTAATTCTTATTTGATTTGGAATGGCTCTTTACCCTATTTTATCTTTCCTGACCTTGAAAATTTTGAGGAATAAAGACCAATGGTTTTACAGACTGCCTTTGAAGGTGGTTTACCTAGTGTTTCCTCATTATGTGATTCTGGCTATGTATTTTTTGGCAGATAATGTTAAATTAAGTGATGTATGTTCTTCTTAGGCTATCACACCTGTTAGCACATCATGCCTGTCCTATATTCATGATGCTAATTTCCACCAGTTGGTTGGGGTGCTGTTTGTTTCTCCACTATGTGGCAAATTATAGCTTTTGTAAATGGTGATTTGAGATTATGTTAATAAGCTGTTTCTCATCAACACCCTCCTCCTCCCACTCCAAGTTAATTCCTTAATTTCTTCTTGGAAGAATCATTACTCAGTTCTATCCTCACCACATATGAAACCGTTTAATGTTTGAAAATCCCTTGGGGGTGGATTTGGGAAATCACAGAAACTCTTAGATTTATTTTAATTTTTGGCCAAGCTGATTGAATTCATGTAAATTAAATGTGGGTCTGTTGAAGTTCTATTATAATAACCATAAAAGAAAAGTACTCTGGGTAGGAGCTATAATCAGTCACATTTTATACGGACAAAATGACTGACCAATAAATCAGATGTTCAGTGTACAGTTTACTGAAAAATGATCCTGATGAATATAATTTCAATAGAGTAAACATAAAAATGTTTTAACTGTGCTGAATAGAAAATTCAATAATAAATTAAACTGGCCTAATGATATTTGCTCTGTAAAGTGCTTGCTTGACAAAAATTTGCCAGCGGTGTTAAAATTCTAAGTTAAATGTTTGTATTTCTGAAGATGGAACCCAGATGTCCATACCATCAAAAAATGGGGTAGGAATTGCAGGTTCAGGCAGTATAGCTGGGCGCTTTAGCACATGGGTGTTGGAGTCTCGGTCCCAGTGTTCCAACTTCCTTTCTGCCAGTTACTAGATGTGACCATGGGCAGCTCATTTCATCTTTGCCTCAATTGCTCTATCTGTAAAATGAGAACATAATGATATACATTGTCTCTTATGAGGATTGAAGGATTTAAACTGTATCAAATTCTTAGAAGAATGAGTCCTATTATACAATCGGTCTCAGTAAGAGTGAATCTCAGTAATTAATCTCATTAAGAGTCACCATCATCATTGCCACCATCTTTGTATCTTCACCTCTGGGCTGTGTCTCTTGAGCATGGAGGAAGGAGCTATTTCAAGGCTGGAATCTTATTGGATTTGAGACTAGATGATAAAGTAATATCCAGGATACGGCATCTTATTCTTTGGTAGCAGTTTATAAACTGAGTAAAGCAGTGCTATGGATGCTTCTTAGCAGGGGACACGATAAGTCATCCTTAAAGTGTTTAGATTATACCTCTCAGTTGATGCTTCATCCCTGGAAGCATCATTTTAAAACCATGGCTACTGTCATAGCTGCCAGGCTATCAGTTTTCATGCCAATGGCATGCTATGAGATTAAACCAAATTATCTTGTTGAATCTTAGCAACAACTTCATGAGAGATTATTAGTCTCATCTTATTAAAAAAGAAACCAATTTTGAGAAACTGTAAGATTTGTTCTAGTTCATGGATCTTTCAAGACATAGAGCCAGGATTTGAACCCTGGTATGAAAAACCGGGTACTGCTCCTCTACACCATCCTGCTTTCTGGAAATATTCCCTCACATCTGTGGGGTTATTGTCCTTGTACTTTGCATTGACTTTGCCTGTAATAGATTGAGGCTTCTTCAGATTGGGTATTGTAGTAAATGATACTTCTTTTTAAAAATTTTATTTATTTATTTGAGAGAGATCGGGTACATGCAAGTAGGAGAAAAAGTCTCAAGCAGGCTCCACTCAGCATAGCCCTATGCAGGTTTGATCCCATGACCCTGGGGTGAAGACCTGAGCCAAAATCAAGAGTAGGACACTCAAACAACTGAGCCACCCAGGTGCCCTGTAAGTGACACTTTTTTGCTGTGTTAATCAGAGTTCTATAAGAAAAGGAGATGTTGCACCTATAAGAATAATTTAAGAAAATGTAATACAGCGTCTCTGTACCAAGGTGCTGCAAGGTTAAGTGATTCAGAAAGGATGGCAAAAGCCCTCTAAGACTAGCAGTGACAGGAAGCTACTCCTATCGTCAGGCTGACACAAACAAGGCTAAAGAGACTACCTCTGGAATCTGGAGGGAGCTGCGGCCACCTGATGGGGGCCATCTGAGATGCTGGCTCAAGGGGAACACAACCCCTGCTAAACCGCTGTCTAGTGGGAGAAGAGTGAGAGTAAAAACTTCAACTTTCCTCTTCTCTCATCTGATCTTATGTCTGTACTTCTTCTTCTTCTTCTTTTTTTTTTTTCGTAAATGTTTATTTTTGGGAGAGCACAAGTGGGGGAGGGGCAGAGGGAGGGGGACAGAAGATCCAAACTGGACTCTGTGCTCACAGGCTGATAGCAGCGAGCCCGACGTGGGGCTCAAATTCACCAACTATGAGATCATGACCTAAACTGAAGCTGGACGCATAACTGACTGAGCCACTCAGGTGCCGCTCATGTCTGTGCTTCTTATTGCCCAAACCCACCTAGAAGCCAGAGGGCAAGGGAGCTCAGGAGACCCACTTGGTAGAGGTCATTCTTCCTAGGCACAGGTTAAGCCTGAGATAGGTGGAAAGTAAACTTGGAATGAAAAATGGAAACTTTCTGCCACACTAAAGACATCTATCATATTATTCTAAATCATAATCACTTAATACAGTATCAGAAAAGGCAAAGGAGCAATTCAAGAAAAAAAAAACAAAGATACAATATACACAAATAACAAACAACATATTGTAAATATGAGAGGGAGAAACAAAGGCTTTTTTATTAAAAGACAACATCCTGAAGGTAATGGTAGGTAACGTGTAAGTAGGTGAAATTTAAAACCTTCAAATGTGATCAGTCTTCTCCGGGTTGTTGCTATGTTAAACTCGTACCTTGATAGTGATTATAACTGCATTTTATTTATTTTTTAAAATTTTTAAAAATGTTTTTTACTTATTTTTGAGAGTCAGAGAGAGACAGTGCAAGCAGGGGAGGGTCGGAGAAAGAGAAAGATACAGAATCTGACGCAGGCTCCAGGCTCTGAGCTAGCTGTCAGCACAGAGCCCA
This sequence comes from Suricata suricatta, assembly GCF_006229205.1. Lineage (NCBI taxonomy): Eukaryota > Metazoa > Chordata > Mammalia > Carnivora > Herpestidae > Suricata > Suricata suricatta. Next base: position 58,841,242 of record NC_043714.1, read on the forward strand.
ACATGGGACTCAAACCCACAAACCATGAGATCATGACCTGAGCTGAAGCTGGACGCTCAACCGGCTGAGCCACCCAGGTGCCCCAATAATTGCATTTTAAAGAGTCTGGCAAATTTGCACATTTGTGGCTTTGCTTTTAAATAGGCTATCATATGCCAATAGAATTTACCAGTAGTAGGAACTCAGTTCTGGTTTCTGACTGGCTCACAGTTCTGTGGGCCCCTCCCAATGTTTCCTGGACACCTTGTTTACCGTTGCTCGATGGCAAGTCAGGGTGAGGTATCACTCTGTCATCCATTCTCCTCATCCTGTCCTGTGCTTCTGTGGAAGGAACCCCATGCCCTGAGCCTGGTGGACAGGATGTGATTTATGTGTATGGACAGGTGTGGTTCTCTTACTCATCTAGAAGATAACTCATATGCCTTCAGTTTGGTGTGGCGTCTGCTACCCTTGGTTTTAGTACCCTATCCTTTTCTCCAGCTTCTGAATTGAGACTCTTTGCTCTTGCCTAGCCACACAGTACAACAGATGTAGCCTTGGCCATGTCTCACCAGGCTGCAAGGCTGAGTCTAATCCAGAGAAAGTCTCCCTGGTAGGAAAGAGCAGAAGACTGAAATCCATTACTTATTTTCCAGCTCCATCTTTCTCATGTGAAGCATAGTGGCATAGTTTGGGCACTTTTATAAATCCTTCCCAGGATTGCTTTCAACATATGTCATATTTCCAAGTGGAGAAGAATACTCGGAGCTAATCAAGAACAATGGGAATTTATCAATTTAACAATTAAAATTAAAAGATGCTGCTAAAGCCTAGTTAAAGAAAGAAAAGGAAAGGCCTGGGGTTTTCTTTCTATTACAATATACTGTGTCAAAATTTCCCATTTTCAATTCCCCTCCTTTTAATTTTTTCCAATGATTGAGGTATTCTGTTTCAGGCAAAGAAATATAAATCGATAGAGAATTACTTAACGAGGAAATATAAATCAATAGTGACTTCCTTATGCAGGAACTTTTTGGTCTGTAGTTTTTATCAATATGCTATTTGTTCTAAAAAGTGTGGCTTTAATAAACTTGTAGTTATGCTATTTACATATCAAAGCACTGCAATAATCTTTCATTTATCACAGCGCACAACCAATTAGCATTTTTTCATCTATTCAATATCTATGGTAAAGAGATAATAAGTAAACAAATTACATCAGAATAGCAATAAAAAGGAGGTTTCTAGTATAAGTTAATAGATAATACATGCTTTTTTAAAATGTTTTTTATTTATTTTTGAGAGACAAAGAGAGACAGTGCGAGCAGGGGAGGGTCAGAGAGACAGGGAGACACAGAATCTGAAACAGGCACCAGGCTCTGAGCTAGCTGTCAGCACAGAGCCCAATGCGGGGCTCGAACCCACCAATGATGAGATCATGACCTGAGCTGAAGCCAGATGCTTAACTGACTGAGCCACCCAGGCGCCCCAATACATGTGTAACCCAAATGTCTTGTTTTCTTAATAAGTCTTTGAGGAGAATTGATGTATATAACCATCATTCAGAGGAATTCTACATTGCCTTTGAACAAAAAAGTTAAGATTATTTTATGTTGGGTGTTATTTTGGTTTGTGTATTCTGATAATTTTTCATGCCAAGAAAACAAAAATTCTGAGGCAGGAAAATTAATTTTTTTAGTATCTGCTATAACTTTCAGAGAAAAAGTTATTCTAGAAATGAAGCCTTAGTTTGTGATTCTGAATATCCTCTTATTAGCTATTCAACATCAAGCAAGTAATTTATGAAGGGTTGTTTTGTCTTTCCAGATTCTTCTGGGCACAGATCCTTTTCTACACTGAGCGTGTGCCCGTGGTTGTCCCCATGTTTTTATAAGACTCAATTCCACTGACAGCAGCTCACTTGGACCCAACTAGATCAACTAAGGTCCTTCTCTAGGATTTGATTTCACCCAGAGAGCCTCCTGGAGTCTCAGTGGTTGAAACTCCATGATGTATAATGTAACAACTATCAGTAGCCATCTTTTCCTGCTTCTGAAGAGGGCTCGTTTACAGTGAGAGGGAATAAGGCCACCTGCGAAGAGAAACAGAGTCAGAAACAGTCCCAGTGAGGTCCCTGTCTCTGGTTCCTGTTGGTCCTGATGGCCCTCTGTCTCCAGGCACTTCTTGGGACTGGCTTGTTCAACACTTTACTTAGATTTTGCTTTTTCAAATCAGATTCTACCTCATTCAAGTCTGGCTAGAATGTTAAACCCTCATTTTCATAAGCCACACCCAGAGTCCTATATGTAATTTTGTATTTGTGGTTTTATTTTATTTTTTTAAAAGAATTCCTCACAAAATTATGTAAGTTTAATGCATCCATAAACCTGGACTCACTTTTGAATTTAATTCATAAAACTCAGATTTTCAGTTAAGTCACTTGTAAGATAGGGAATCAATCTTCAATGCCACAAAAATTCTGTGACTCTACTTCAGTATAAAGTGAAACTTCCCCTCATGTTCTGTTTATTTTTACAACCATTGAGAAATGGCTTCTTTTGTTCAAACTTTCATTGAGATTGTAACGAGGTGCCATTGATTAGTAACAGAAAGAAAGAAATTTGAGGAGGAAGTGACCATGAGAACTGGAAACTTAAGGGGATTTCAGGTAAAATTCTACCTGTCATTACCCCTCTGGAATAGACAAAGGGTCTCAATATTAAAGGGACAATTGCTGAAATGAAAATTCTAGGTGTTGTACGTTGGGGATTTTTTTTCACTAAAATACATACTTCCTCCCTAGTCATTAGATACTTGGAAGTTTTGTGGTCTAGTGTTTGACTCTTGGTTGGGCACTTTTGTCCATTTTATTCATTTTAAATATTACAAATGTAACATCTTTCAGATGTATTAAGTATACTGTAAATAGTTCACTACCAGCAAAGCTTTTGTCATCAAGAGATGAAAATGTTTATCACTGTTTTTTTTTTGTCGCTGTGCCCACATGTCAGATACCGAATCCTTGTTATATAGTTCTGTTTGCCTCCTATCTTCCTACTTTTCTTAGTGCATAGGACCTCAAAGTTTTCTAGTTTTAAAGGTTATTCCGATTTTTCCATTGGCATGGTTATGGTTTCACTCACTTTTAAGGAAAAGCAGTTTTTTGTTAGGTGTGAGATATTGAAAGAGATACTTTATTCTCTGATTCTCTGTCCCCAAATTCAAAATAGGAGTAAGAAACTAACCATAAAGGTTTTGTGAAAATTAATTGAAATAATAAAGTGTGAATGTGACAGCGTGTGCTTCGGAAATGTTTCTCCTCTTCTTATATTCCAAATGACAAGTCCTTACTGGCTCTTTTCTGACCTCTCAGAATTCTTTTGAAAAAAAGTCAGGTCACAGATAAAAATACACATCAAAAGTGGTATGCAAAGCAAAATATTAAATATTGAACATCAGCTACTAAGAATGGCAGTATCACCTAGATAATGTCAAACACTGAATATATTTGAAATATTAGCCATAAATATACATGAATATAAACTATTGCATATGATCTAAAAGTGTGTAACTAACAACATTCATCACATGTGTAAAGTTATGTGTAGATACTGAAGGTCTTAAATAGCAGAGATTTACCTTTGTTGAGCATCCTAGAGAACTTTATGCCAACAAGAGCTTAGTCAAAGTCATTGCCTTTCTTCTGAGAAATTACAGATGATTTATCCAATGATCTTCCCAATTTTCCCCATTCTAATAATTTCACCCAGTGTCTAGTCAGAGTGTGACCAGAGAAACACAAAACCTCCAAAATATACATTATCAATAAGGGATCTATAATGGTGGCTTGGCCTTACACAGTTGTGGGATATGGTTAAACTATTGTATGAGATGTTTCCTTCTGGATCTGGTGGAAATCCACAAGCCAGGCAGTTGAGAAGGAGGCAAGATGTGAAGGGAAGAGAGGAAAACAGGAATCTGCAAAGCTGAGCTGACTGGAGCCCATGAGGGCAGGCTTTTAAGATCCTCGACAGTCTCTTCCTGCCTTTACTCCTGCCACATGGGTAATGGGAACTAAATCTTCACCTAGCCCAGGAGCCAGAGAAGCCAAATGAGGATCTGGCAGGAGGTGTAGGAACTAGAGGAGGGGGTGCTACCCAAGGTGGGAAGCCAGCGACAAGCAACAATGTATGTAAGCTACCAGGAGCCTCATTGCCTGCTTTCACCTTCTGCCAGCAAAAAGAGTGTGGCTGATACTTCATGCCAGCCAGGAATGATGCAGGCAAAGGAATCTGGTGAAATTCAGTTCCAGCTGAGCTAAATTGACATAATATAAATCTGCCAAACTCTGAATAATTGTGTAAAATTCCATCACCTTTTACTATTCTTAACATAACGTATTCTCACCTACATCCTTGGAATGATATCCTCTCCCCAGATAGCCTACTCTTCTTGCCAAAATTGAGCCCTAGTTACTGCTCAGTAGATAAATGAATTCAACTCACTGTATCAATTTTCCAGGGCAATGTTTAACTTTTATTTGTTTCATAATGGGTTCCCAGAGCCAGTAATCACACTCAACCCATACTACCTTGCAGAAACTTATTTAAAATGAATTCTGGTTTAATGATTTTTGAATGTAACTCTGAACTGCAGGCCTTGCTTTTTTCTCCATTTCTCTTGCAGCTAAGTCTTTTGTTTACAAATGTAGACAGATCTGTACTATACTGAAAACCTGAAATGGATTAGTGAGGTATTCTGGATATTGTAAAAGATGAATTTATTGTTTGAAATGAAAGTAATGTATTTGCCTATGACATGATACTGTATGTAGAAAACCCAAAAGACTCCACCAAAACATCACTAGAGCTTACTACATGAATTCAGCGAAGTCATAAGATATAAAATCAACATACAGAAATCTGTTGCATTTCTGTACACCAGTAGTGAAGTAGCAGAAAAGGATTGATCCCATTTGCAATTGCACCAAAAACAGTAAGATACCTAGGAATAAACCTAACCAAAGAGGTAAAAGATCTGTACTCTCTGAAAACTATAGAACACTTATGAAAGAAATTGAAGAGGATACAAAGAAATGGAAAAGCATTCCATACTCATGGATTAGAAGAACAAACATTGTTAAAATTTCTATACTACCCAAAGCAATCTACACATTGCAAATATAATTTGAAGCTTAATCATGACTGATACACCACCTTGATGTCCCCCCTCTTCCCACTGTCACTGGCAGAAGCAGGAGCTGAACACACAGGAAATGGTGCCTTAAGGGAGTGAAGGTCATGAAGGTTGATGAGGTCAGGAGGTTGATGAGATGGAAAACCAGGAAAAAGACCTCGAGTCCTAAAATCACCAGTGTAACATCTCTAGGCCAGGTGAGTATTGTAGCTTCCTACAGAAGTTAAGGATTTCTTGCAAAACAATGCCCTAAAACTTTGGGGCAACTATTGGAGGGAAGTTAGGACAACTCTCTGGAGCCTTGCTAGAAACTCTTCAAAGAAAAGGAGAAAACACTGAGTGAGCAGTAAGAGGCTCTAGAACAAGGAAAAGGAATAGTTCAGATGCAGCGTCTGAAAAACACTGGCCTTTAGAGAAGAATGTGTGTAAATGTCAAGCCAGAACCTGCAGAATGGCTAGCTGTGTTCCCCAAAGGACCTGAGACATCTACATTCAGTCTTTCACAACACTCACAAACCTCTTCACCTTCACCAAGGCAAAGCCCGAGAAGGCGACTTATAACCATCTTATACAGGTAATCATCATGCTAATCTTTACACCTCTAATTCACCCTTGATAGTCATTTTGTCCAGACCTCAACTGCCCCAAAACTCTCCGGTTGACATTAAGAGGAACATGAGAGAGAGATGATATGGCATGAGATGTTGCCGATTTCATTGAAATACTATTAATAGAATTTAATTTATTTCTAAAATTATATTGTGAATACTGCCATGTATATAATCAATTTAAGAATTTCTTCTGGGGTACCTGGGTGGTTCAGTCCATTAAACATCCGACCTCAGCTCAGTTCCTGATCTCACTGTTTGTGACTTTGAGCCTCGCATCCAGCTCAGAGCTTGGAGCCCACTTCAGATTCTGTGTCTCCTCTCTCTCAACCCCTCCCCTGCTCATGCTCTGTCTCTCTCTTTCTCTCAAAAATAAATAAACATAGGGGGCGCCTGGGTGGCTCAGTCAGTTAAGCATCCGGCTTTGGCTCAGGTCATGATTTCTCGGTTCGTGGGTTCAAGCCCCACGTTGGGCTCTGTGCTGACAGCTAGCGCAGAGCCTGGAGCCTGCTTCAGATTCTGTATCTCCCTCTCTCTCTGACCCTCCCCTGCTCGCACTGTCTCTGCCTCTCAAAAAAATAAATAAAAACCATTAAACTTAGAATAATAATAATAATAAATAAATAAACATAAAAAAATTAAAAAAATTCCTTCCAAGGTTGCTCCTTCCACAAATATATATTGAGATCTACTATGTGCAAACAGCAAGGAGATTCAAGGGAGAAAAATTCCTTGATCTCATGGAGCTTGCACTCTAGTCACCCAGTCACTCATCAGCCCTTTCTCTCATTACCCAAGACAGTGAACCGAAGCCCATTTAACCTCTGCCAGAACTCTCTGTTCTAAGTTACCTCATCTTTGTCACACATTCTTCACTCATAGTAGATACTTTGTACACCACTTCACAAAGGAAACAGAGGATGGCAGCCCAGGTTTCTCCCCATTTCCCTCTAGAATAGAACCCAGCCTCAGTCCATTTCTGATTCAGGAGACCACGCATTATTTTGGAACTTCCCCAGGGCTTTGGGGGCCATGGAGTTGATGAACATGCTATGGGCATTTGTCCACAGAATTGGGAGTATCACTATTGCCTTCATTTGTCTTCATATGCTGACATATTCCAAAGCTTTAGCATGCCCTCAAAGCATCCACCTCATTTTACTAAATCATTCTGAGAACTTTAAAGAAGACTGCACCAAGTCTTAGGATATAGAATTGCTTCTTAGAACAAATCATGAGTTAGTTGTTTGTTAGTAAGTCATATATCAAAAAGGTGATAGTATTATAAGTACTGATGTCATAAAGAAAGAGTGCACAACAGTGTTTTCCCCATGTCACAGAGAGGCTGAGCTCCGTGAAAAATAAACCCTTAGTGAATACTAGCTAATCTGATACAGAGTGATAAAGTCAAAAGATGATGGGCTTTGGAACAGATAGGCCCTAGTTTGAATTCCAGCTGTGCTACTTAGTAGCCATGTGACTTGTAAAAGCTATCTGGTCTCTGTAACAACTTTTTTCACTTGTAAATGAAGATAAAATATAGTCCTGTCAGGGTTATAGTAAAGGGTAGATGAGATAACATAACATACCCAGCCCCACACTTGGGTGAAATGGTAGCTGATTCAATATTGAAGACCAATTTTCTTTAGCATTCCTGTGCTCTTCTCACGTCCCCCCTGCCTTACCTCATCTCATGTGTTTTGTTCATAGCTCTGTAATTGAGATAAAGTTGATGGCTGGAGGTTGGCAGAAGAGCTGACCAAATACCAATGTTCCCCAACAGTGAATCTGCTTAGGGATGGTATTTGAGTCATTTTTTGTCATTGTGTTAAAGAATTGGATCTTGGGGCGCCTGGGTGGCTCAGTCGGTTAAGCCTCCGACTTCGGCTCAGGTCAGATCTCATGTTTGTGGGTTCGAGCCCCGCGTCAGGCTCTGTGCTGACGGCTAGCTCAGAGCCTGGAGCCTGCTTCCAGTTCTGTGTCTCCTTCTCTCTCTGCCCCTCCCTCTCTCATGCTCTGTCTCTCTCTGTATCAAAAATAAATAAAACATTAAAAAAAATTTTAAAGAATTGGATCTTGTCTATTGGATACAAGTTTGAGTAATTGAAACCTAATGAGCCTTTTCTTATCAGAAAGCTATGTCTACCTTAAAATAAAATTTATTTGTGATGAGTCAATTATTTTTATGCTTTCTTGGCCAGACTTTGAGGTGATCAGTTAACAGGAATTATAATTAGAACATTGAGAGTATCGTTCTATTTTCGCTCATGGAAATTCTGCCACTTTAGTGACACACTTTAGTAAGACACAGGACCAAGCAGAGACACTGATGGAGAAACTTGTGCCTTCAGGTTTGGATATATGTACATTTTTTTTTTATTAATGTTGGAGTTCTTGTCCTTCTGGATGACCTTGTTAACTAATTTGGTGAAGTCTGATCTGTCTTCCATTAGTGAAGAGAAGTAGGACCATTTCCAAGGGATAGAGTGGAGACCAGAGCCCCATATTTGTTTTAATCTCTGGTGATACACTGTGTTGGAACTGAGAAAATTCAACTGAGAAAAATCTTTATTTCCTAGAGTTGGCTTTATATTTACCAGCCTAATGCTGATTTAATATGGGAGTAAGATGAAAGTGAGGAATGGAAAAATATTCTCATGGGAAGCTAAAAAAGAAAGCAAAAGAAAATTCAATTTGATATATAGCCATTAGCTACTGTTAATGAATCTATTCAATTTATGAGGTATCACTGTTCAATTATGAACATTACTATAGGTTAGAATTGGGAGGAAGGGTATCTTTACCCCCCTTCAGAGCTTACTATGTCTCCTGACAATTCATATTCATTAGGTCTTAGAGAAATGTTGGTATTAAATGATAATGGCAATGATAATCCTTAAGCCCATGTCTCTCTTTTCCTGGGATTTATCTATTCAATCCAAGAAGAGAATGAGGAATGAGGTAAATATACTCACATATTAATTCAAATTTATAAACTTTTTTTGAGTGTTTGCTATCAGCACTGAATTAGGTACTGGATATGAAAAGATGAATAAGTCATCTTTTCTGTTCTTATGGATCTCAGAGTTTAATAGGAGAAAAAGACCTTTTGTCACAGAAATCCATGTGCACTTAGAGCTGTCTCAGGTCAGATTTCCTAAAAGCAGTCTGACCTGGGTTTTTTTGTGTGAGTGATTAGCTGATGAGGAGAAGCCTGGAAGGAAATGAAGGAAGCAGATCTGGGCAGGGGAGAAAGTTGGACAGGCATGTGGGTTCAGCAGACTCTAGCCCTGATCTCCAGGGGAGCTGCAGGGGTGGAAAACACAGAAGACTCTTCCCACCTTGAATCAAGAGATTGGGCCATATACCCTTCAATCATTTAGTCATTTGATGAGGACTCTCCTCTTGGGCATTTCTGGGCTCCTATTGGCCAAAGAGAATCCTGGGGAGAAAGATCGCTATGGGCCATCAGCAGCCGAGACTCCCAGCAGCTGAGAGAGAAGTGCATTAATGGAAGCCTGGTTCAGGCAGTATCCGCCCCCGTATGCAAAAGTGAGTAGAAGGTGACTTTATGTCCAGGTTAGGCAGAGTCCCACTGTGTAGACTGGCATTAAATAAACAACTACAGTGCAGTGTGACAAGTATAATCATAAGAGTTGGTACAAGAAGGCTGGCACAAGACCGCGATTATCTAATCGTACGTTCATTGACGTTGTGCTGCATTGCACAAAATATTACTGGCATTTTTTAAAGCAGCTCTATCTTTCTGGTGGTAAAGAGTTTGGGCATGGAAGTCTTTTCAGAGAAGATGATAATGGAGGCAGATTTATAAGCAATAGGCTTTGTGAATGGGATACTGGTGATTGGGGAATTACTAAAACTGCAATGTCTAATCCATGTATCAAATCTCAGTGGGAACTCTTTTTCAACCCTATTTCCAGTCTATCCCATAATGGTATAATTAAACATGTACATATGGATAATTATATAACATATATTTTAATATACTATAACTACATAATACATTAGGTAATATAAATTACATTGTTATATATTTCATAAATTATGAATATATTATTACAATATATAAGTATTATCTGTTAAAGAAATATATAAATAATACATATAATCTAAAAATAATATAAATATTATAAACATGTTACATTGTATTGATATGTAATATATACATATTATATTATATTATTATATTAAGTGAGACCTTAAGAAAGGAATAAGATCAGATTTTAAGGAAGCAGGCCGTTTATAATACAATGATAAGAGCCTTTCTACTCTAGTAAGTACGTGGTGATAGTATTCTCCTTGGGAACTAGGAAGAAAGCAACCAGTATGAATCAAGATTTGTTGAAAGACACAGATACACTTCTAATAATGGAGCTGCTCTGTCAAGTAAAATGATTGAGATATATTTTCATAAGACACATTTCCAAAGGTATTCTACAATATACAGTGATATTTTCATTTAGCGAAAACAGTGTTTTATTTGATAGAAATGATGTTGACTGTAGGCTTGTAGAACCTCCAGGGAAAACAGGCTCAAGCCAGAACTGGAAACATCTCTAATTGGTTCCAGGTTTCCTTTCTCATGTTAAAGTCCTCCAAAATTGGTGGTACTAAGTAAAAGTAATGCTTCAGTGTATGCACTGCCCACACAAATATCCATTTTTTAAGAACACAATAGAATTAAGTGAGGGGTTTTTTTGGTATGTATGGCTAAATATCATTTTCTATGATATCCTTATTCATTTTAAATCCTGGACTATAATGCTTGGCTTTGAGGTTGACAAACTGGCAGCCCATGTATTTGTGTTCATTATTTATTACTTGAGATATTCATTCTTTGTATCCTGCTTTAATGGTCATCCCAATATTTTCCCAGAATTTTCTTGAACTTTGTAACCAGAAAATGAATGTTTTATTTAAAAACAAAAGAAGGAAAGAAACTTTCTGTGACCTCCATAATTACCTTCTACATTTGCTTATTTTTCTGTTCATGTGAACATATCAAAAAATTGCTTGTATATCTGATATTCTATTCAGGAAACAAAGTTACATTGTCTAGGTATGTGTTCATTCCTCCATGTTTGATGGCTTGAGTGGTAGAGGACCAATGAGAGAAGAAATTTCTTAAGAGGAAGAAATGTGAGGGGAGAGAATAAGGAAACCCAAGTGCAGATACATTGACACGCATACACACCACCACCGCTGCCACCACTCATGGGTAAATCACTCTCAGACTGACAAATGGCCTCATTGAGGTCCTATAGAGCTTGGTATCAATATGACTTTTACTGTTAAAAAAACTTCTGGAATAATGCTATACTAGCAAGGATTGGCAATTTATGTCTCTCTAAATTTTGTTACTCTTACTTATGCTTTACTCCAACAAGAGAATACATGTGGTTATTAAAATATAATAAGAACCGGGGCACCTGAGTGGCTCAGTCAGTTGAGCATCCAACTTCCGCTAAGGTCATGATCTCATGGCTCACGGGTTTGAGCCCCACGGGTTTGTTGTTGGCTCAGGGCCTGGAACCTGCTTAGGATTCTGTGTCCCCCTCTCTCTCTGCCCCTCCCCCACTTGTACTTGGTCTCTCTCTCTGTGTCTCTCAAAAATAAATAAAAACATTAAAAAAATTTTTAAATATAACAAAAACTGACACATAGAGAAGAAAACTGATCCTTTTATTTGCATACTTTCTGTGGGGGCAAGCGATTAGCTTGAATTTGGGGAGCCATGCCTTTCAAGGCTGTGACTCTATAGGCAAAGTGGAAATTTGAAGTAAGCATCTAGGTAATTTATGGGAGAGGGTAGAAAGAGTCCTTACAAGGAAATTCTCTCTTAGCTAAATTGGCCATTAAAGAAAGCCTTATTAGCCGACTTGGATATCTGGATATGTCCATTGCACTGACACTGCTTAGACCCAACTTTGTGGCCAATATGGCAATAATTCCTTTGTAGAGCCAATTAAATTAAGTCAGAATAGACCTTGAATTGGATTGTCTCTCTTTTTTATATAAATATTTTGGTTTTAAATATAAGAAAACAGGTATTTGAGGGTTCCATTTCCCTTGGTTAGTAATGTCATTCTATGTTGGTTATTCCTGGTTAGTTTAGTCCTATAGGGATGCAAAGCAGCTTTTTCAAGTGCTTTCTGCTCTGGTTTTCCTCTAGTGAGTGCCTCCTCTCTCACTCTGTCCAGGTGTTTGGGTAAGATAGCACTGCCCTTCCCACCCTCTCACCCACCCAGACCCTTGAGGAAGTCCCAACACCTAGGTCAACAACCAAAGCACTCAGCCTCATTGTCAAGATGGGCACAAGATTTAAAGGTGGGCCAAACCATAGATATTTCTGTCTTTGCAACTAGACTACACGATTAATACTTTTTTTTAGGGAGATAAAGGGGATATCTCTTTTCTCGTGGTTTTAATTCATAAGTACTTATAAACCAGACAGCCAAATAAGAAAGAAACTTTCTTATTCTCATTCTATTTATTAAAACAATAACACGTCAGGAGCCATGCTCACTGCATTTGCTTCATCATCTCATATAATTTCTACAGTGATCCTCTGAGTAGGTACTTGTATTATCTACACATGAAAAGCAGAAACTTAGATGTGCTGCTTTTTGAGGGTCACATGCTAATAAATAAATGATAGTTAGGCTTGAACCTATTTAGTCTGACCTGACATGCTCTTAACCTCTACGCCATTATCTGTAGGCATTCTAGTGGTAAAGGAAAGCCTACATTTAACATTTTTGCAAACATCAAAACAAAATTACATATTTGAAATAGAGGAATGAGAAGTTGGAGAAGTATGCCCTAGAGAACCACAGGGACTCTAGTCTCTCAGCGACTGGAGACGAAATTGGAGCATATTGAATGGTGGTGGGACAGAGGTGGGTAGTACTCAAGTTAAGCTGAATCCTGGCCAAGTACTTGCCAGGCTAAATCTACAATTTGAAGCAGCCTGGAGGTATCACATCACCTCCAATGTGAGTGCCATATCGTAGACTATTCCAAAGTTTACTAGAGCTAGGTAATGAGTTTGGTTTGGTATCCTGTTGTTTCATGTTTGTTTATTAACTAATTCTTTTGTTTATTCAGTCATTCATCCCTTTGATTTTTCTCGAGCACCTGATAAGTGCCAGTATTAGATGCCTAGGATATATATATATCGAGGTCTCTGACCCCAAGGAACTCTTAACCAAGAGCAGGCTGAGTTAAAAACAAATTATAATGAAGGAATAAATGTTCAACAATTTTAGTAGGAAGAAAAAGGAAGGCAAAGAAATTATAATAAAGTAGATTTAGGGACTGTTCCTATGCTGGAATGTACAATTGAGCCAAGAAAGATGCTTCTAAATATTTACTCTTATTAATTTTATTTACTTAATTATGGATGAATTTAATTCTGGAAGTGTGCCCAGATGCCTTTCTCTGGTAGGAAACACACAGTTTTATAAATAGCAACCTTTCCCTCACAAGCTAGGAGGAAGCCATCTAAATTCTTCAGTATCTCTGTTAGCGGCTACATTTAAAGGATTTTATGCTGGAGTACCTTGATATAAGTGGGAAAAATACAAGGAATCAGATCTACTCAGGTTCTAGTTCAACTTAACTGCTCACTAAGTGTATGATATTGTGTAAATTATTGAACAACTCTGAGCCGAAGTTTTAAAATTATAACATGGGGATGCATATGTAAACTTTAAATGAATGTATAAATACAGAGTACACCTCATGTTAGTACTCACTTGCTCAACAAATGTTTATTTTCTTCCCTTCTCTGGCTTCTCAGTTTCTGTTTTCTCATTTATCATGATGGGAAACAGTACTTCCTCAGATTGATCATTCAATGAAAGGATATAGGGCAAAAATGGTTGGCATATAGTAGGTGCTCAATAATTGTCAAATCCCCTTGCCTTTTCTCTTATATTTTTGAAAATGTAAATGGCTTCTTATCTTCATTGGCAAAAATAACTTATCTGATAAATTTTAAGAAGAAAAGAAATCCTACAAATCTGAATAATTACATTCTTGACTCGGTGTCACTTACAGCTCTCCACTTTGCCTGGAAAGACACAATAAAAACATAAAGACAAAGTTGGAGACAGATCACAAAGACATACAGTGTATAATGGAACTAGTTAAAACTCT
>NC_043714.1:58855305-58885297 GCF_006229205.1 Suricata suricatta
CATAATTTCAGGGTTCATGAGTGTGAGCTTTGCATTTGGCTCTGTGCTTCTGTGCTGGTGGTGCAGAGCCTGCTTGGGATTCTCTCTCTCTCACTGCCCTTCGCCTGTTCTTTCTCTTTATCCAAATAAATAAATAAGCTTTTTAAAAAAGTCAACAACTCCTCAAAAAGCCTACAGATATTTGAGGGCAATTGTTATATATAATGTATATGTATATATATTATATGTTATATATATATTATTCATTTGTCACCTATATTTTTGTAATATTGGGCCCAAACCTTGTGGTTGATAGTCTGGTTGTTGAGATGCCCTCTCCCTGATGAAAAGTAGTTTTTTACTCTAAATCCATTCTATTTTCATCTATGCTGGGAAGATGAATAATGGAGTGTTGAATTGCTTTCTTTTCCTGATTTAATACTAGCATAGGAATTCTTCTCTGGAATAATATCAATTAAAATTCTCTGTGGCAGATGTGGACTGTGGATCTGGTCAAAAGGCATAAACTCCCAACCCACCTTGTGATTGTTTTAGTAGAGGATTTCCAGGCGTTACTTAAAATGATCTCAGTCATGCATTGCAGGTAATGAGGGAGACACAATTTCATACTGAGCTTCTTAACTCCTTGGCTGCTGTTGAAGGTAGCTTTATTTTTCATTTGGTGGGCTGGAACATCCCCTCAGATTAGAGAGAAGGTAGCCCTTTGTACTTTATAAGCACACCTCTGTCAGGAGTGAGTAATAATAGCATGGACTCTGATTTTTATAGTCCATTTTATTTCTACCTTAAGGAACAAGTTCTTCTTCATCAATTTGTAAGCAGAAGCATAATGGCTTTTGGTAAAAGTTAAAGCATGAACAATATCAGCAAAGATAATTGAATCTATACATTTAAATCTAATTCTATTTGATTTCTTTCCAAATACATTTCGAGTACCTAGTGTATATAAAAGAATATGTTCAGTGTGTTATGTTGATTTAAGTTTGTCAATATCCAGTATCCAGGTTGGTCCACCAATAGTGAATATACTCTCCCAGTTTTCTGCACTTCAACTATTCATGAATAACTTTAATTTCCTTCTTGACTTCCTATTGTTACCCATAACGTGTTAGAAGGTTAGAGCCATCTCACATTCTTGGAATATATTGCCTAAGTAAAAGTTAATTTCATGAGGGAGACCTCCTGTTAAGATTGCAAGAATACCTCAAAGAAACAAAAAATGACTGTTTAATGAAAGAGCTAGCTTCTTGCCTTCCTATCAGAATGATCTAAATTTGACTGGTGTGACAGGTATATTGCAATATTATCTTCCAATGGTCTCTGCTTCCTGGCAGTCACACCCTTACTTTATTCCTTCCCATTGACTGTGGGCTCCCCTAGTGACATATAACCATTAGAGTAAGGAAACAATTATAGGCTGTTACTTCTGTAGTTGGATTACATAAAATCATGACTTCCATCTTGCTAGCAGAATCCCTCTATTGCCTTCTCTGTTTGCATGCTGCCAAGTAGGAAGGTGCCCATGGCAGGGAATTGAAGAACATTTCTAGCCAATAGCCAGCTGGGAACAGGCCCTCAGTCCAATAACTGCTGGCAAGTTGAATTTTTGCAACAAGACAGTGAGTGTGGATGTGGATTCTTTCCCAGTCAGGTCTTCAGATGATCAACACCTTGACTGAAGTCATGTTCACTGCAGCACTAGTCACAATTGTCAAGATGTAGAAACAGCCCAATTGTCCATGGACAGATGAATAAATAGAGAATATGTGGTATAATGTATAATGGAATATTTTTCAGCCTTTAAAAAGAAGAATATCCTGAAATATGCAACAATACAGGTGTACCTAGAGGTCGTTATGCTAAGTGAAATGAACCAGTCCTAGAAGGACAGATACTTTATCAATCTACTTATATGAGAGATCTAAAATAGCCAAAACATGGAAGGAGAGAGTAGAATGGTGATTGCTAAGGCTTTAGGGGAGGCAGGATTGGGGAATTGTCCAATGGGTATAAAGTTTCAGTTATGGAAGTTGAATAAATTCTAGAAATCTGCTGTACAACATCATGCCTACAGTTAATAATACTGTACTGTACACTCAAAATATTTGTTAAAAGGGTATATCTCATGTTAAATGTTTTTATTACAAAAAAGAACGGAAAATAAAAGAAAGAAGGAGTATATTATCAAGGGAATTACTCTGAGGGTAAGTGGAACAGTGGGAAATTGAATAGAACAAGGACCTTGGTCAAGCTCAGGTGCTGAGGTAGCTCCGTGACTATCCATGCACCCCTCAGTTATTCATTGATTAAGGGCTGTTGGAGGAAGGCAGAAGGTTTCCAGACTTTCCCACATATGAATTAAGGGGTTTCCTGATCAGAGGAAAACCTCAGGTAACAAGTCAAAGGCACTGCCAGTTGGAAGCTGACTAAGCATGTGTGAGGGTGTGGTAAGAGAATACAGACAGGGTATCTGGGTCATTTTAGGTACAACTCTTACAACGCTTACCTCATTTTATAAAGGAAGAAACTGAGGGGTGGAATCCTTGCCACGTCCCTCAGGTTTTCTGGAGCAGAGCCACAATTAAAAACCCAGTGACACTATGAAAAATACTTATCACACAGGATTGTCATGAGGGTTAACTACACATAAATGTGTACCTAGCAAGCAGTGAGCAGACAGGAAATACAGGCATTCCATAATTGTCATAGTCTCATATGCCTGGGATTTTCCAGTGAGAGGCTGGACAGTACAGCACAGAAGGACCAGGGCTGGGAACCTGTGTCCTAATCTTAGCAAGCCCAGCAAATAGCAATGATCTAGAATGCTTCAATAAATCTACTCTGCTTTGTGCGTGCAGTGGTAAAAAGAAGCTGAAAAGGCTACTGTTCTTTCTCTTTAAATATAATTTTAATGATAGAAGAAAATAATAACCTAGCTTAAAAAAATCTCAAAGTTAATGAAAAATTAAGTGACAAAAATTCTTTTATGTGACTATTAACATTTTTGTACTCTCCCTTTTATCCTTTTTATTTCTCTTTCACACACACACACACCTATTTTTACCTTGTTATAATAGTTTAAGTATATTTCTGTGTATGATATTTTAATACAAGTTAGAATAATGTAAGAAAGCAATGATCTCTATACACCATTTCCAACTGAGTGTGTTACCAAATTTTGAAAACTTTTTCTGCCTAACTGATGAAAAGGGTACTTCAGTATAATTTTTCTTACTAGTAAGACTGAATATGTTTGCATATGTTTAAGACTCATTGTTCTTTTCTTTCATTAATGATATGCATTTTCCATTGGGGTAGGCAGAAGTCTAGGATGAGAATTCAGCTCAGCTCACGACTTGATTTCAACCTTGTGAAGCCTTGAGCAGAGAACCCAGCTTTACCAGGAGAGGATTCTGATCTGTACAACTATGAGAGAATAAATGATGTTTCATGCCACTCAGTTTGTGTTCACTTACCACACAGCAATAGAAAAGTAGTGTATCCATGTCTCTATATAACTTCCATTTTTTTTTAATAGCATCGCAGAATAGCTCATCAGTGGCACCTGACATAACTGTTTTCTCATAGCTGAACATTTAGGTTGCCTTCAATTTTTTGCTGTTATAAATACTGCAGCAACAAATAGGTTCATGTACATAGCTTTACCCATTTTTTGTCATTTAAAGTCTATTTTATCTGCTTTTATATCAAACAGATAATATGTTACTGGTTTCAACATTCAAATATATAAAATGATAAAAAACGATGAAGAATTTCGTTCTCACTTCCATGCCTTGACTGTACATTTTCCTAGTCCCCAAACAATCTAAGTATTCAATTATTTTGAATCCTTCTCGTGGTATTTTATGCCTAATTGAAAACATACCACATCCACTCTTCTGTACCTTGCTTTTTCACTAAACAATGTATTTTGAAGATTCCTCTGTATAAGCCCCTAACAGCCTCTGTAGCCAAATAACCTTCTATTTGTATAAATGTACCTTAACTGACTTAACATTTTTGTTGTTTAACCATAATGTTATTTATCCATAAATATGCAATAATTTATTCTGTTGTATAAATGTACCATAACTTATTGATTGATGAACATGTATGTTTTTTTGGAATTTTGTCTTTGGTCATCATGCAAGATAACATGGAATAAATTACCATTAGGACAACCAGAAAAAGTAGCTAAATGTAAAAATTAAAAAAAAAGTCTGCCTGAATATAGGAGAGGGTTAAAAAGAGAGTAAGGAATTACTTGGTTAGGAGCTGAGGGGAGTGGAAACCCAGTGTGAGTGTGCCCAGCATCTGATGGTGTTTAGGCCTGGATGAGCAACTGCTGAGGACTTGGTGCCCACCTCACGGGACCAGCAGAGGTTATGAACACACCATGGTGACCCCTCAACTTCGGGCTGAGTCTGCATAGCGATGAACCCGAGGCGTGAATAAACCCCAAGTGACAGGCCCTCAAGACGTCCTCTTGATTCCTGAAATTAGATTGAGATGATTCAAGATTGCTAATAGCTCTTGGTGGAAGCAAAGGTAAATCTACTCCATTGGAATATAACTGCAGATGGCTTCGTGTTATTTTTGGAAACAATTTTACAAATAGAAAGTCCCAACCACCCAAACCAACCAACCAAACAACAGTCACTTGAGGAGACATGACAAGCTGAAGAAAAATTAATAGAAACAATAGGAAATAAACACAGATACAAAGGGGTCCCAGGAATTCAGAGACTAACTTGAAAATCAGCATTGTTACCAGGCCCAAGGCAATAAAGAGAAAAAATTTTCAGTGGAGGATTGGAAACAATATTGTTTTCCATCTTTTGCTCTTATAAATAGGACAACGTGAATATACTTGTGCAAGTATATTTGTAGAGGAATATGTAAATGTGGTATTTCTGTCTCAAAAATATTTGCAATTGTAATTTTGATAGCTACTGATGAATTGTCCTCCCTAGAGGTGTTACAAATTTACATTTCCACCAGCAGTGGGGGAAAGTGGCTCTTTCCAACATTCTTGAAAACGCATGTAGTAACACATTTTTTTTAAGTATTTCCTAATATGATGAATGGGAATGGCATCTCACTGTAATTTGTATTTGCAATTGTCTTCTAAAAAGTTTGAACATAATTACATATGTGTAAAGGCTATTATTTTTTCTCAAAACATCCCTTTGATTTTTCTATTGAATTGTTGATCTTTTCCTTAATATTTATGGGAGTTTTTTATATATTAGGAAAATGGGTCCTCATTTCCTCAGATATAAATTGCAAATATTTTTTCACTTTGCCCTTGAGAATCCTGACTTTGGCTACTGTGGGCTTTGCTATGCCAAGTTTTCACAATTTTTTTGTTTCATTATGTCTGGTTTTTATGTCATGTTTAGGAAGACCTTTGCCACTTAGAGACTATTTATCAAAAATCACTACAATGTTTTCTTGTACTCTTATATTTCATTTTAAATTATATTATTGATCCAACTAATCTTTTCTTTCAGATGGCCATCTGGTTATTCTGTACATTTGTTGAATAATCCTCTGTTCCTTACTGAGTCGAAGCCACCTTAATCATATACTTAATTCCTGTGTACATGTGGGACCATTTTTTTAAAGTTATTTTCTGTTTTCTGGGTGTGTCTATTCATGTATCTATGATCTATGATCATTGCAACTCACTTAGCTTTATACAATATTTTACATTAAGGGTTGTCCCTTCTCAATACCCTTCCTTTTAGAATTGACCTGAATATTCTTATTTATTCAAATTGGCTTTGAAATCAGCTCTTTGTTTCTCAAATAAACCCATTGGTATATTTAGTAAAGGCACTACATGTATAGATTCATTTAGAAAGAATTGACATAGATTTTCACCTTCCAGGATCATGGCATGCCTTGTCATTTAACCAAGTCTTCTCTTTGTCTTTCAGAAGAATCTTACTGTTTTCTTTATCTAGATCTTAAACCTTAATGGTGTTTGTTTTGTTATTGTTCCATCATGGATGGAGTCTTTTTTCTTTATACCCACAAACTAGTGTTGATTCTAACTGAAGGGCTACTAATTTGTGGATTTGAAATGTGCCCCCTGTTTTCTTGGCAAATTTGTTTGTTCTTTGTAATAAAAAAAATTACCAGGGCACTTTAGTGGTTCAGTAGGTTGAGTGTCCAACTCTTGATTTCAGCTCAAGTCATGATCCCAGGGTCGTGCAACTGAGCCGCATGTTGAGCTCTGTGCTGAACTGGAGTCTGCTTAAGATATTCTCTCTCTCCCTCTGCCCCTCTCCTCTGCTCCTGCTCTTGTGCCCTCTCTAAAATATTTTTTTAAAAAATTTTTAATTACCCAAAAAACCCTACAAAAAAGGAAAAAAAAAACTTTTGCAGTTTCCCTTTGGTTTTTCTCATATAAAAAAAAAATAATAAATATTACATCTTTTTAGTTTTTATACTTTTAATTTTTTCTTTGGCTTAGCTGTATTGGATTATACCTACAGAATTAAAGTAAAATAGCTGTGCTGATCCTGAATAATGACAAAAATGGAGCTACTGGTTCAAGAGAAATACATCTTTTATTATTTTGGTAAGTGAGAAAGTTACCGTATATATTTTAACTATTTTTATTTTTATTATCTTTTTAATGTTTATTTATTTTGGAGAGAGAGAGACAGAGCATGAGCTGGTGAGGGCCAGAGAGAGGGAGACACAGAATCCGAAGCAGGCTCCAGGCTCTGAGCTGTCAGCACAGAGCTCGACACAGGGCTCGAACTCATGAGCCATGAGATCACGACCTGAACCGAAGTTGGACACTTAACTAACCGAGACACCCAGCCCCCCCCCCCATGGTTTTAATTTACCTTAATTTTATTACTAACAAGTTTTAACATTTTCTTTTCATTTAATTTTTTTCTTTTGGACCTCCTGTATTGGGCTTGAGTTGGTCACATTGCTTAATTCATGGAACATTATCATCTACGGGCCATGTGGACTGCCTCTTATTTTAAAATAATTTATTCCCAGTTATCACTATTATCATTATTCTATTTCTTAACCCCTTCCCATTATAGGTTACCATCATCATGAATTTAAAGTGGGTTGCTTCATTTTTGATTGTATATGTTACTGCAAAATATCATTTGTTTTGTGTGCCTATATTATTCATTTACGTAAAGGGTTTTGTATCCTGTGTCTCTCAATATGTCCGGTTGCTATGTGAAAACCTGATTTGTAGCTTGTACTGTAATACTAAATTTCCAAAGGTATGTGCGTCACATTTTCTCTATTCGTGCTCCAACTCATGGATGTTCAGATTACCTCTGACTCACTGCTACATTCTCTTCATTGCTCCTATGTTATGTAAGAATTTCTTTGGAGTATTCACTCTGGCTGTTGGGTTATATGCATATAAAGCTAGTAATGCCATTTGGATCTTCAGAGTGGCAGAACCAGCCTGTCCTCCTGTGAACAGAGCTTGAGATCTCTTATATACCACCCCCCCACTCCCTTCCAATACCCATATGAAAGACTTTCTGTATGCTTTGTGTTTTCTCTACCAATACCCATATGATTTTCTATAGGCTTTGTGATTTCATTTCTTTTGTGTAATTATTGTTCATATATTTTTAAGTATTCACCTTTAATATATCTTACATATTTTGTATAAAAAACACTATACCAATTTCACCATATTGCTAGAAAAATTTCTTGATATTTATGTTTGAAAGATTTGTTTTCTTTTTTAATTTTTTTAATGGTTTCTTATGTTTGAAAGGGAGAGACAGTGCAAGCTGGGGAAGGGCAAAGAGAGGGGAAAACATAGAATCTGAAGCAGGCTCCAGGCTCTGAGCCATCAGCACAGAGCCTGATGCGGGGCTCAAACTCACAAACAATGAGATCATGACCTGAGCTGAAGTCATCCACTTAACGGACTGAGCCACCCAGGCACCTCTATGTTTGAAAGATTTGTGATGTTCCTTCAAGCATTACAATTTTGTGATTTAAAAGGTATTTAAAAATTATTTCTCTCAGGAGTTTATGCTTTTTGTAAGAGGTGTTTACTCTTAATATTCCCACAAGCTGCTTGTTTAAATACAACAGAGAAGTAGCTGAGAATTCTAAAAAAAAAAAAAATTCCTAGGATAGGGATGAGGAGGGGCCAGGAAGTCAATGTAGGCACAGTAATCATTTTAGAAATATATTTACTCACTCATTTAACAAACAACTACTAAACTTATTATGAGCTGAGCCCTGTAATAAATGTTGATGATACAGAGATGAGTAAGGCAGTCACCTCCCTTAAAAAACACACATCCAGTGGAGGAGACAGCCATGTAAAAACAGATTAATTGCAAGTATTACTACAGAAACATTAGCAAAGCCCTGGGGACACAGGTTTCTTCCATTAAGTGACTCAGATTTTCCAGTGTTAAATTAATGTGTTTATTATATTGATGACACATTTTCAGAGTCATATTAGGGGAGAGAAAATAAAAGAAATAGAGATGAATCCATTGATTGTTGGATTTAGTCAACAAATATTTACTGAATGTCTCATTTTGTCATTGGGCTATATATCAGGAATATAGAAGTAAGCAAATGTTAAATGATAACCTTCAAAGGACAAACATTTATTGTCTGATTTTACAGTTCCCAGGAGCTTTGTTCACTACGAGTCATATAGCATATTGAGCCAGAATGTTTAACATATTCCTTAGTCATCTGTGATGAATGTCAGAGATCATAATACATGTGTATACATGGGAGTAAGCGCTTCAGTTTTGTGGGCTGTAGCTATGTAATGCTAATATCATCGTCTTTTGCCAAAAATGAACAAAGGTGCATTAAAAGGGAGAAATGTTTCCATAAGACAGGTGATTCTGCTTGCACAGATAGTGTGACCTGACCTCTTCAGGATGTCCTCAGGCAGAGATGTAATGCATAAAGCCAATTCTCTTCAGAAATTTTCCACCACTACCCCAGGCACAGGGACATCTTCCCTGTGAGGGAGCTGAGTTCAATGCAGGTTCAATGGTATGTGATGTCAAGGGTTGGTTGTGAAATGTCTATTAAGAATTCTAAAAGCTAGAGGTGATAAAAATTTTAAAGCTAGATATCATCATTTTATTTCTAAGGCAATATTAGGGTTCTTTGAAGACCAGAGATTCTAGAGAAGAGCAATTTTCTACTGTTCTTTCTTTAAATCCCCTCTAGGAAATATATTGGACCCTGAGGTTGCCTTCCATCATCTGTTCCTTGATTATGGAGCAGCCCACGTTAAGATGTGACGGACTCCAGATTAACTGTGATAATCCCATCCCCCTTTCCATGTTGATTGGTTGATTGGCAGCCAGAGAGGTCTTCCTGGAGGAGGAGAATCAAGCTAGACTTTGAAGACAGAGTAGTATTTTGATAAATGGAGAACAAATTACAAGCAAAAATGAACAAACAAGAATATGCAAGAGTTGCTTAAAGACAGTGAGCAAACCTTTTTTAACTAGAGCAAAATGTTATACTGTCTTTATCTCCCAGAGCTGCCAGGTAATTAAACTTAATTCTTGCATTCAGTAAACAGTTATTGAATGGTACATAGAATGGTACTAAGTAATAGACAGACTTCAAAGGAAGTTGCCTTATGGTTGAAAAACCCTACAGCAAAGGTAAACCCATTGAATTTGGTAACTAAAAAAGGCCTAAGGTATCATCTAACACAATTCGTTCATTTTCAAGTACAGACAGGCCCAGATAGCTTAAGGGAACGGAAGCAGCAGAGTACACAGGGTAAAGAACCAGTTGTTGTCAGGGTAAAGAACAAGTTGTTGTTGGTAATTTCCATCACCAGAAAAGTGGCAGTAATAGCACAACCTGTCATTGCTATCCAGGGAGACAACATATGCAAAGTGTCAGACACACAATAGATACTAAGTAAATATTCCCTTTCATTTTCTTCCTTCCCTTTATTAATAACTACACAGAAGTTCTATGGCAGAATTAGGAATAACTTTACTTGACTCCCAGGACAGCTCCCTCATGCATAGGACAGCAGTCCATTATTAGACATCCCATTGGAAGGAACAGCAGAGGCCTCCGACTTTCTCCAAAGAGGAAGAGCTATCGTCAAAAACTCTTACCTAGTTGTCTTATGCATGTACCAAGCTCATTCTCCTCTCTAGACCTGTGAACACCTTGATTATGAATCCCTACTCTTGTGGGAATGCTATTCTTCCTCCCATCGATCCAAATCTTCTCATTCATTCATTTGTTCTTTCAGACATTCAGTCTGCATGGCGTCAGGGAGTCATTAAACTTCTGTTGAGCACTTATTATGTGGCAGGTACTGGGATAGGAGCTGAGATTACAGCACTGGAGAGAATAGCCTGCCTTCAAGGAGTCTAACTGGGGCACAGTATAGTTCAAGCACAGATACGCTTATTCCAGGGAAGTTAAGGGATGATGTTGTAGAGGTAGGGGCATGATATCTTGAGAACACTGGACAGGGAAGGCTAGGTGTGCCTGAAAGGTCTCTGCCATTATTCTACTGCAATTTCTACTGCAATATCCATCATTTTCTTGTCTGCCGCCAATTATATATAAAGATGGCCACACACAACTGAGCCCATAAGCACATACACTGCTTCCTATTAGTGTAGTGATATCAGGATTTGGATAGGTATAAGGTGTCTATCTAGCCAGAAAGGACCAATGTAATCCAATTAAGAGACCTCAGGTTTATATAGAAAAGCTATGAGTCATGCCCGGGGGAGAGATGGGCAATCCCATCATTAACAAACTTAAGTAAGGGTCTGTAGCAGTGTTTCTAAATCAAAATTATTGGGGCGGGGGGGGGGCATTTGAAAACTATAGATGTCCGAACAGTATCTTAGACTTATGGAAGCAGGATATTTTGGAATGAAGTACAGGCATATGGAATTTTATGTGACATGTGGTTGATTCTGATGATTAGTTGGCAGGGGTTGGGAAGTGCTGGTCTATTTTGTACCAGACATTTGCAGAACACTGAGAATGTATGAACAAGAAGTCCTATTCATGCCTTAGAAGACAAGTCTCTGTCCTAGAAAAACTAAATCAGGTGGGAGAGACAGGCAAGCAAAGATATACAATCAAGCAGATAAGCTCTTCAGCAGAGACAGGTATGAAGTAATGTTGGAACTGAGATGAGAAGGATTGGTATGCTTCAGGGAAGTGGGGGAAGCTATCTAAGTAATGTTGCATTTGAGATGAGATGCAAAGGATGTACAGGAGTCTCCCAAATGAAGGAGGTGTGGAAGGCTATCACAGGCCTATGACTGAGCTTCTAGCTCCCACAGGGCTTAGGCAGCAGGTCACATGATCTGGAGGGACGTCTGAAAGAGCAGGATTAGGGCACATACATCCTGGGACTGGGCTCTTCTTAGGTGTGTCTGAGGTGAAGACGGTGATGTGATGGATTGCATTACTGATTTATAGTTGTTTCATATACTGTCTTAATTTCTTTCAATCGGACCTTTATGCCTAGGAAACAGTCATAAGCAGAACTTGCAATGTGAATACTCAAGAAGGGCAACAATCCCCTCAAACTTGAAGACAGAAAATCTTTTAGTGGTAAGTTTACAGAATGCAATGGTGAGATCATAAAAAAGGTGGAAGGGCAGAAAAGGGCAGGGTCATTCTACAAGGGCAAGGCATGGACATGGGAGCAAGGGCTTCACCTTCTAGGACTTTCAAGTTCAGTGTGGCTGGGGCAAAGCACAGGGAGAAGGCAATGGCTGTGGATAAGGTGGGGGACGAAGGTGTGCTCTGAGCTCTTGAAAGGCTTCTGATGCTCTGCTGTAGTGTAGACTTCACCCAGTTGGCACTGGGGAATCCTGGTTATGTTATCCAGGACAGTGCTAGTGTCCTTATTCCTTTTCTGGAAGGTCATTCTGAACATGTGTATATTTTCTTTCTCCAACAGAATTGTAAGCATGCAATCAACATGGATCACATCTCAACTTTTTTTGGGGGGGGTATTATCAACAGTGTTTAGCAGAGCAGGGGATACATGTTGAGATGCCAGTAGTTAATGGATTTGTTAATTATTTGAGCAGCACAAACCCATACTCAAGTTAATGCTGTAATATGGCTATTACAGCCCATGTGATGCCTGACCTTTAGAGGTCTCGAGCAATCTTAAGCTGTTAATTTTAACATGCACACAAATCACCTGGGGATATTGTTAAATGTGATTCTGATTTATTATGTCTTTGGTGGTGCCTGAGATCTTGCATTTCTAAGAAGCTTCCAGATGCTGCTGCTGCTGATTTGGATTTCTGTATTTTGAGTGGTAGGGATCTTGAGATTTGGCTGCCTTATTTGGAAAAGTTCCAGTGGTGGGGTCATCTGTGACCTGTGGAACATTCTACAGGGATTGTGGAAGTGGAGAGGCTTCCCCATGAGAGGCTAAGACTCCAAACACCTCCCTTGGGTCTGGCTCTGAAGGCAACCACATGCCACTTTGGCCCCTTGGTAGACATTGATATTATTTGCCTTTAAAGAAACTTCTGGTGCTACTGCCAGTTTCTTCCTTGCCCCGCTGGTATTGAGTTCCAAAGAAAATCCATTAGTAACAGCACAGTTGATAATAGAACAGCAGATTAAGTCAGAGGACTCTAAAAACAGCATGCTATCAGCGTGTAATTTGTTTAGGCCCAAGTAGAATAGAATTTTTTCTCAGGAATTTTCAAGTTTGAAATTTGATTATGGGCAACTTGGTAATTTCTTGATATTTTCTTCTTTATTCCTCTGTGAAAATGGTCTCATGGTCATACAATGGCAAGCTGGAAGTCCTTCAGGGCTTACCAGCTGATAGGCATAAAGATGGCCACATTGGTTAGGCTGAAGTCTGGCAGCTTGGTACCACTCATCACTGTGCACAGGGGCTTAGTTTTAATTCTGAGGTTTTCTGACCTTTCTTCTAGCGCTCAAAGAAGCACTAGGCCACATCTGCATCTCCCCAGTGTTAACGTGTGTGATCGCCTGTACTTGCATCTTTCAGCCATCAACCCATGATGGCTGCTCCATCTCAGACAGCTAGCTCCCCATGACACTACCAGTCTCCTTCATATCCACTCCATGCATGGGCATGGCCACTGCTCACTTGGACCATAGCTGGGAGATAGTCCAGGGGTGGCGGCAAGTGGAATTCTCTCTGGACAGAATGCCTCATATCAGCGGTGTGACTTGGGCATATTGTCTAACCACTCTATACCTTAGGTTTCTTACCTGTAAAATAAGGTTAACTGGAGTTCTATAATCTCAAGATTGTTGAGAAAATAAGGTCATCCACTGAAGCTCCTAACTCTTTATTCCTGGTGCATAGAAAATGCTCAATAAATGCTATTATTCTCACAGAATAATGGTTCTAGCCTGGGCAGCTCCAGACTTCTTTCAGCACAGCTCAGACCAGTTAGTTAACAAGCTTTCGTGGCATGGCTGATGGCTCTGGGATAAAAGAAAAGGGGAAATACAACTGCTATTTGATATGGAGATGCTCAGGTATGATAGACCCAAGTGCTTTCCCCTGGGGTCCCTCTCAGGGGCTTCCTGGCATGCCTCCAGGGCTGTCTTTCTATGTCAAAAGATGTCTGTCCTGCAAAGGGTGTCCTTGAACTTCTCTAGACTCCTTTGAGTCCAGGCTCAGAGGAGGTTTTTGTCATCTTGGGATCCATTTCATTTTCCAGCATCAACTCCTTCTTGAGGTTACTGATAGTAGGAATCTCTACTCCATAGAACGGGAGCTTTTATCCTACTCCAGGGTGTCACCTGGCCTTGGAATGAAGGCCAACACTCTTTCCCCTTTCCAGTCCTGCCCCAAGGCTCACTCTCTTTCCTTCGTGCAGAGGCTGGATAACTGAACTCTTGGCTCAGTCATACTTAATTTCTATTCAGGCTCACATGAGAGATAATCTAATAATAATAATAATAATAATAATAGCAACAAAAACTAATTTTTCTTGTGTTTTCCTTGCCCCATGGCCTCTAAAATCATCTTTGTAAAACATGCTTCTTTTATGCCACTATCTACTTGAAGCCATTGTGCCCTCCCTGGCACTTAGGAGACAAAATTTGTATTAGCATAAGCGACTCTTTACATGTGCTAGTCTTTTGTCCTGAGATGCTCTGTGCACCTTTGTTTTTACCCATTCAGCCATCATGGCCCAACTCAAATGTGACCACCTCTGTGGATACTTTATGGACCCTGGCTGTATCCCCAAGCTCTGGACATAAGCCAGAGTCCCTCCTCAAGTCCCCCTTGACTCTCTGAACCTTAATCCATCACATGGAAACACACAATAATTCTCTTCCAGTTCTGCTTCCCCTCTGTCAAAAAGTCAGTCTCCAGTTACAGGAGTGGCAATGAGTGAACTAATGCTCACCTTGCATTTTACTGAGTTCTTTCTTGTCTACTGTGTCCTCCAACCCTTACTTTAGGTCTGTGAGATAAGTAAGACACATAGGATGGTGATCTCTGCTTTGTATATGAGAATAGGGGTTTCTGACTAGTCCATAGTCCCCTGTCAGCTGTGTGAGGGAAGAGGCAAGTAAATCCAGACTCTTGGACTATAATCCCAATGTCCCTTTTCGCTACTTTTTATTGCTTCCATTTTGACAGAAACCAAACCCTGGTAGGAGAGGATCTCAAGGGACACAAGGGATAGGGCCAAGGAATACTGAGGGAAACAGAGACCTGCTGGGGGTCCAGACCTGCAGAGCCACTGGGACCCACGGGTAAGGCTCTTGGGTGCAGTGAGAACCCCGGGGTGTACTGTTGGCCAACTTTATGACTTGAGGAAACACTGGTTAAGACAAAGTAGATGGGAATGGAGATATAGAGAAACACTGTGAAAATGAATTTTATGCAAAACTAGACCACACTCAAAATCAGGGCTCAGGTACCACCTCGCAGAGTGTCATTGCTTTTCAGCAGCCCTCTGGATTGTTCTAAGTGACGAGGGATTAATTTTATAAAAGTCTTGAACTGCTGCTAAGAGTCCTTTTTAAACCCGAAAGCAAAACAAACAAACAAGAAGTCCTACAGAGCCGAGAATAAGCTCCAAGAGAGAGTGAGAGCATCGGAAATAGTTACTGGGATGGAGAAAGGGGTCACAATGTACCTTGTTTCAAACCCCACCAGCATTGTCCACTCACCCACCTTCAAGTCCTGTGGGCAGTCAGCTTGGCTGGGGGTACTGGGGGGCGTTGCAGGGAGGATGCCAGGATGGGAGGGCTCAGGGCTATTTCAGACTCAAGGCTAACATTCACGGAGACCTTGAGTTACATCATGAAAACTGTCTGGACTTTAGGCCCTCTTATGCCAAATGCGGTTTCCAGAAAAAGGATCCGTCGCATATTTGGAAGCCCATCAAGCAAAAGTCGTCTCATCACTTTTGTGCATGAGATCTTTTCATTTGTGAAGAGCATATTATTTTGCTTAATTATGGGCTTTGAGGAGATGGCATAGAGTAGCGGAAAAAGCATGAGCTGGGAGTCAGAGCAACCTGGGTCTGAATCATGGCTATGCCATCCGCCAGCTCTGGGTCCCTGGCCTGGTGGGCCCCAGTCTCCTTGTACATGAATGGCTTATAATAACGACCCATATCATAGGGCAGTTGATAGAATTGGACTGTTAACACATGTCACGTATCTTGTCCTATTCTGCTATTCAGATATTTAATAATCAGTAACTAGTATTAATAAAGTGGCTGACTTTTAACACACTAACATTTGGTAAGTGAGATGTCATGTTCACTCCAGAAATATATATGTAGTAGTATCTTACATATAACCTTCTATGCTGGCAAAATATACTGTCTATATTAAATTTCCATTTCCCAGTGGAACTTGCTGTATCAAACCTCCTCCCCAGGCTCACCTTTTTTTAGGGAGTTTTCTTAGATGGACTTCACTGGTGCCCTACTGGTGCTGAATACTTATTATTTTATAATCATCTGTGCCATAATGCTTTTCTTAAGGAAGGGTGCATCCTGAAAAGAGATAGGATTATCTCTATCATTCAGTCACTAATTGCCTAAGACTTGAGTCTTCATCTCTGGTATGGGGATAATATTTAACCCATGTATCTTACAAAGGTTATTTTTGCCCCTGTGAAAAAAACAGGTAAGATCATAAGTGGGAAAGGATTTTCTAAATTATAACAGATATGTAAATTCAACTTATGACACGATTTTTGCAATAGATCCTTTTGTAACAGATAGGAAATTTCTTTGTGCTGTGGCCACCTACCTGGGAGTCACCTTGAGGTTACTTAGAGCCTCTTTCCACCACCGGATGTTAGGAGATTGGGTAACTTTCTTGAGTAATTGTCTCCTCTGACTCACATTCCTTGTGATTCTCATAGTGACCTGTGTGCTACTCAGGATGGGCAAGGAATTTCTCTCTGCAGTTGTTTTAAGGGATAGCTCCAAACTTTCAGCTTAGTCTTTTTTTTATGCAACTTCTAGAACTATCTATCTGAGTAGCCACAAAACAAATCTATGCTGCTGTTGGATTCATGTTTGCTGAAATATATTTTAAGTACATACTCTGGAAGGGCATAGAATTTCCACTTCTCTAATGAGATTTTGTTCATGGAAACCCATCTCTCCTAAAGACCCAATTGGGATGGAAGAGCATAGTTAACACATAGTGTAAGTATGAACAAGTCATCAAGAGATATTTTTTAGGTGTACTGGACAATCTTTCTTTTTTTTACTTTCTCTGTTTCTGGTTTCTCTCTCTCTCTCTCTCTCTCTCTCTCTCTCTCTCTTTCCCTCTCTCTTCCTCTCTCTCCCTCTCCCACCTCTCCTTCTCCCTTTCCCTCTCTCCCTTCCTTTTTCTTTTTAAATTCTTTCCCTTTCATACCTCCCTTATACTACACTCTTTCCTGGTTAGTAGACCCATGATGGCATTCTCAGGTATAAGTCATTACCTTTGTTACATGAACTCAGAATAGAACAGTTGTAGACATCTAGTCCAGGTCTGAGATTCTAATCCTTTGCTCTGTATTGTAATTACCTGGAGAGCTAAAAGATACTAATGCCTGAGCTCCAGTTGAGTTAGTATCTCCAGAAGGAGGGCGAGGGTGTTGTGGGCAGTGGTGGTGGTGGTGGGGGGGGGGATCCTGGGCCTGATACTTTTAAAAAGCTTCCAACAAGATTCTAATGTGCATTCAGCTTACACTGGTTGAAGATATTTGGAGAGTGAAGATATGACAGAACTATTCTAAAAATAAACTAAAATAAGATTTATGGCTCAAAAAGCTGTAATCATGTGGTTTGGCCACACTTGCTTGTTTTCTATCCATCAAATAACAAGTATTTTTTGAGAACCACAGAAAGAGTGGTTGGTTATGCCCAGGCAAAGCTTTTAGGTGAGTTTCAAAGATACGGCATGTGCTACACTAAACGCTTTTATATGCATCACATTATTCAGCCTTCTCAAGAACTCTAGGGGGCCTTATTATTCCTCCCAGTGTACAAATAAAGAAGCAGAAGCACTGAGGAGTTGCTTAAACAGCTCTGACCACTCGTTAGAAGCGGAGCCAAGATATGAATATTGGCATTGTGCAGTCTTCCTTTTAATTATCATGTGATACCTCTTCTCTGCATTGATAGATAAGAGGAAAATGCAGACATTTATTGGAGCAGTGGTTCTCAATCGTGGCTGCATATAAGAATCATTGGGGGAGCTTTGTAAAAATGTCCTGTGCTCAGGTCACACCTTGGACCAATTTAACCCGCCAGACTCAAGAATGGGACCCAAACATCAATATTTTTTAAAGTGTCACAGCTGACGAAATTGGACACTCCTGAATTAGAGGAAAGAAGGCAGTATAAATGAGAGTCCTCAGGATAAGCTTCGTTGGTAATATTTCACCTGAACTTGGCATGAGATAGTGTAATGCCCTCCCCTTCCATCTCTGGGACCTCTGAATATGTTACCTTATATGGCAAAGGGGAAGAAAGGGTGGAGATATGTTAAAGTTGTGAATTAGCTGATGTTAAAGTAGGGAGTTAGCTTGAATTATTCAGGTGGACCCAATCTAATCACATGCTTGGAAGAAACAGGCAGAGGAGGGAGAACCAGAGAAATGGAAGCATGAGAAGACTTGGGCCAATTTAGCTGACTTTGAAGATAGAGAACAGACTCAAGGAATACAGGTGGCCTCTAGCTGGAAAAAATAAGGAAACAGGTGCTACCTCAGAGCATCCGGGATGAACACAGCCTTACCAACACCTTCACTTCAGCCTAGTGAAACTCATTTTGAACTTCTGACCTCTAAAATTATAAGAAAATTAATTCATATTGTTTAAACCCCTGTTCATAGTAATTTGTTTCAGCAGTATAAGAAATTAATACAGTACCTTAAAAAGGAAGGTTTAGAGAAATGTGTGGTAGCATGAAAAATATTCATTTAACTGCCAATTTGAATTTCTATGTATAAGTATCTATGTGCTGCACCCCTCACACCTCTGTAGCCTGCATTGAGCTTGGCTTCAAACCCAAGACTCTAGAATCAGTGCTCATTCCAGTTACCATACTGTGTACTTTTCCTCAAGACTAGAATGCTGGTGATTTTTCTGATCTCCGCTTTGAGCAAAAAGACAAGGAAGCATAATGTCGCAGGGGACTTGATGGCACAGAGAAAAAGGATTCTCATTCAAGTTGCTTAGAGGAACAAATCACCACTAAATACTTGGATGTTTAAGGAAGATTGATCTGATAGCTGTGTGCAAGAAGAATTGAATTAAATGAAGGTGGGGGAAGCAGATCAGTCAAGAAGTTCCTCAATAACTTAGGATCCTGATGGTTTGAATTTTAAATGGCAGTGGTAATGGTGGTAGTAGAAGTGGAGAGGAGAGGATGAATCCAGGAAACCTAGATATGGAAATCAGCCAAGGAAAATTATGCTACTTGAGAAGGGCAAAGGAAAGACAGAGCCAAAGAAAACTCCAGGGTTTCAGGCTTAAAGGGTGGTTGGCAGTATCCCTGATAGAACTGAAGGTGCTAGAAAACAGAACAAATCTAGGGACTGTGATGGCATATGGTGATGGCATTATAATAAAGAATTTTTCTGGCTTTTGTTCTTGGGAGGGAGACTCTAATCTATGGACTATCCCAAGTGATAAAAAGTATCATTTTTATGCTAATGAAATGGCTCCCAGTAGGCCCCTAGATAATTGTAGTGTAGGGGCTGGTCACACAAAATTCCCATTATGTTGATTAGTGAGTTGGGACTTTTGAGCTACCTTGACATCTGTGGCATGGAGGAGGCTGGAAATTGAGTCCAATCAAACATGCTCATGTAATAAAACTCCAGTAAAAACTAGACAGTGAAGCTTCTAGGTCAGTAAACACATTGCTGTAATGGGTTTGGGGGCAGGGGTGATGCATGTGATGCCCCCTGGGAAAGGGCCCAGAAACTCCATATCTAGGACTTTCCCAGATCTTACCCCTAAGGGGATCCTTTATCAAATGTATAGTCATAAGTACAGTGCTTTCTTGAGTTCTGAGAGTCATTCTAGGAAATCATTGAATCTGGGGACATGAGGCACTCGTTTCTTTCGGAGCCAGTCTGTCCAAAGTTTCTGTGGCCTGAAGACCCATGAGACTTGTGGCTGGTGGCTAACCTCTGAAATGGAAGTAGTCTGATGGAAGACTTTGCCCTTAACCTGTGAGGTCTCTGCTACCTCTGGCTAGTGTCAGAACTGAATTCTCACAGTTAGCATCAGAACTGAATTCCTCCTCACCTTCTTGGGGTGGAAGCAGAATAGGGAGATACTAATTGATAGAAATATCTGTGGGCATAACTCAGAAGTGTGTGAAAATTGTTTCCCCCCTCAACACTAAGGCCAAAAGCAAAAGCAGAGAACATTAAATGCAACATTAAAATACTCACATTGTGGTTTTTAATTGTTCATTCTGACTTCGCCAACGTCTTTGAGCCAGTGTGATAGAATGAAATATCAGGGTGTCTTAAAGACAAAATGCAGTGCAAATAGAGTTTCCGTTATTCATTTGCTATGAAATGGTGGGCATGTAACTTATTCTCTTTGGGCCATAGCCCTTTATCTTTAAGATGGGAATATTAAACCCTAATTTGTAAAGCTGTTAAGAGACTGAACATAAAAAGGTAAGATCTTGGCACATGACAGATGTTCCACGATTGTTATTTTCAACCGTCCTTTAAGATTTCTTCTAACTGGAATGGTTCTTTCTGAGCGAGATTTTCTTTAATCCAGTTCATCAAAAAGAAATCAAAGTGATTGATGTGGCTTCACTGAACATCCAGTGAACTATCAGACTTTGGGGGGATATGCTGACTCAACCTCTCAAATGTTAGTGGCTGTGAGAGAGTTTTGTCTTTAAGAGGGTCTAACTGTAATTGAAAAATTCACCATCTCCATTATGTGTGGGAAGGGAGAACATCCCTACAATGCCTGTATCTGCTGTCTCTGCTATGCTTGTGACAGCTTGGTGCCACATTTGTCCAAACTCATCTCAGCTGCAGGTGCACTGTGAGGATACTCGGAACAGCACTAATGCCATCGGCACACCATAAGCTTTGGTGACTTGCCCCAGGGAGGACCAGCATGTCTGGGGCCCAGAATGAAAGCCAGGCCTGCGGAAGCTTCTATGTCCCTTCAACTGCCTCTTCCTATCCCGCCTCTCTTCCCTTTTGTGGTAAAGTGGTCACAGCTCTGAACCAAATAACCAGCATCGCTTCCTGGAGGAACGCCCATTTATCATTTCCCTCAAATGATCACACAAAATGGTCGGGTGCCATCCCTCATGTGAATTTCTCTCTTGTGAAGGAGTAAGTTTTAAAAAACCCTTGCTTATTATGCCAAGTACTGTGATAGTAACTTCCGTGGGGTGACCGGATAGGCTTCTGTGGTTTTATTCTATCAGTTGTGCAGACAGGGAGGCTGAGCCCCAAAGCAATTACACTATTTAGGAGAAGAGACAGGATTTAAAATTCGGTGTGTCTCACTTCCAATCCCTTTTTCCTTTACTGAAGGTTTATTAACCCACGTGGGCCTGCTTCTGAGTAAGACAGCTACTTATTTGGAGGTAGAATATGCTCTTATTTTTCTTTTATTCCCAGACCCCATGAGATTTTATTTTTTCTAGAAACTTTATTATGACATTTCCTATTCTTTAAGTGTGGCTTAGTCAACAGAGCATATTTTCAAATAATTAGGAAAACATACTGTGCCAGCTACACCCAAGTGCCGGTCTGTTGGCTCTTAGTTTTTTTTTTTTTTTTTTATTTTATACCCAGTCTCAAATCCATGGTTTGGATTTAAACAGAAATTTATTCTGGAGGCTTTAGCAAAGCTTGCTTCTTCTGCCATCACCCCTTAGTAAGCAAACCCTGGACGCTTTCCTTGCCACGAGTGCTTAATGGCAGAGTACATCTTGTCACCATCCAGGGCAGATTCTTTTGACTGGCATATCCTCGTGGCTGGAGGGGAAAAATATGATCCAGATCCCACAAAAAACAGATGGAGTTTTCCATGCAAAACCATTCCTCTTGGATTCCTGGCTAGTGGATTTCTGTTTTTCAAAATTGTGTTTCTTTTTTTCCTTCTTGACTCTTGCTGTAACGTTTGGTATCTTAAGCTTAAATCCAAAGGTGTAATTGAGATAGACTATTGGAGGGATGTATATATAAGACTTGAGATAGCTGTGACGAGGGCAGGCAAGTATTACACTCAGTCCAAGCAGTAGGCAATGATAGAGGCCCTAGTAAAAGAATGGCAAATGTCAGGGGAATTCAGCTGAAGGGTATGGGCTTTTCAGAAAATGATGATGATATGATGTCTGGGTTATTGGGATTTAATGAGATGATGTCTGTAATGGTCTTAAGTGTAGGGCTTTGTTCCTCACAAGTTCTCAGTAAAGGGCATTTACAGTGAGTACCAGGGTCAATGTTGAAACAAGGGCAAATCAGATGAATCAGCAACTTCCTAGCTTTTGCCTTTATAGAACATTATTTTCTCAGAACCTAAATGGACCCAGATCTCACAGGAAAGCACTGCCTAGATTGTAGACATTATTATTATTGCTGTTGATATTATTGCCATAACATCAACATCAAGGGAGACAGTTAAACTGTCAGGTGTTAAGTGTACTGATAGTTACATGCACAGTGGAATTAAACACACCCCAAGAGAAAGCTAGTACTCCCCCATTTTCATTAAGGCAAGCACAAAGTTAAACAAGAATCTTGATAGGACTGAGGACCTCTGAGTTGTGACAGAAGCGGTGCCATTTAATTTCTTACAGCCTCAGTTGGATCCTTAAGGATTAATTTCTTACAGCCTCAGTTGGATCCTTAAGGATTAGTTACAATACTTCCCAAAATTGCCCAGTAAGAAGTCTAGAAATCCAATCCTTACCTGTGACTCAAAATTTATCCTGGTAGGATACTAGGGAATGTACATTCTGAACACACATACCAAGTGATGGTTCTGATTAGCTCAGGTTGATAAACACCAGGATGGAACAATCTATAAAGGCCACCTACTCTAAAATCCCAAGAAAGTAGGAGTTTCTATTAAAGATATCATTTTTGCCCAATCTCAAGCTCTCAGAGTGACAGCTATTAAGACCTGAAATTGGGCTCCATTAGCTGTGTGTGTATGTGTGTGTACATGTGTGGGCATGTGTGTATGTGTGTGCATGCACATGCATGTGTGCTGTGCGTGTCTATACATGTGTGTGTTGGAGGGAAATCACTATAGCAATAAGATGTTTTAAAACTGCTTAAATCCGAGGTCATCACTCTCCAGGAGGGTTTAGGAATGGCTGGACAAAGCAGGAGAGATAAACAGAGGACCTTGTGTTGTCTCTCAGAAACCTGTGATTCCATGAGAATGACACAGGTTTTATGCATGATCTGTCCTGTTTACCTCCTCTTGTCTGAAGTTGGTGAGTCATGAAAAACCAAAATTGCTATTGAAATGTCAATTTGGAAGACGTCTTTGTTTTAGTTAGAAGGATTTTTGTGGAAATATGACTTAAGCTTTTGTGTCTCAAAAGATGAGGTGGATTTCCCTGGGAAAAGACTCAAGAAAACCCAAGGAAATGGGAGACTTATTTTGTATTAAATATTTGGAAAAAGACAGGAATCTCAATCCATTAGTCATAACCAAATGCTCAGTTATGGCGCTTCTCCTCTGATGACTGTCCTGGGAAGATTAATGGTTCTTTACTGTGACCTTTCCTTTCCACTCTGGGCTCCCACCTGCTGTCTGAGTTGCCTATTTACCTTGTGGCTGAACTGTTCTAATGGTCAGCTCTTCTGGTTTAACCTAGTCCCACTCCAATCCATTCTATATGCTCCTGCCACCGTCATCTTCTTGAAATTCTGCTTTGCAAACATCAATATCTTTCTTAAAACTTCAATAGTTTCTACTGTGTTTTTAAGTAAAATTTATGAAATAAAAGATTCTCAGAAGGATAGAACCTCACAGTCATTGCAGTTACTCCTCAAATCCAAACACCTTTGTCTGGCAATCAAGTACATCTTATTTACTCTCCATATTAATCAGGACTTTTGTTTATGAATTACAGAAACTGGCTTGGGTGAAAAAGGAAGGTCAATGGTCCATGAAACTAAATAACAGGAAGAAAAGATGTGGCTAGAACCAGGGGCTTGAACATCATCAGGATTCTTTGCTTGTCTTTTTTTCTAGTTCTCTCAGATGGCTCCCTTTCTCTGTGGCTTCTGGCAGCTTTAGGCTCACACTTTTATAGATTTTCATTGGACATAAAAAAGAATTGTCTTTAAGTAATTCCAAATACAGACATCCTAAGGAAGGTCTCTGACTAAATGCCCTGGTGTTGCAATGGGAAGATCTGGGTGCATAGAAAGAGAGGCTGTTATTGTCAGACCCCACTGGAACTATGTGGTTGAGCTGGGGGTGGGGGGGAGGGAGAGAGCAGTTCCCTAAAAGAAGGAGGTGCTGACCAAACTAAACCAAAGAGTTCTGGGTAGATAAAGCAGTTAGTTTTACAACCCACAGTGTGCTATAATAAACTTCTCCGAGCTTATTTTATTCGACTCTTTGAATTTTTATATAAACTATATAAGTCTAGACAATGTTTCCTCAACATGTTATGTACATTTTAGCCACTATGGCTTTGCCAATACAATTCCTTATGTCTACATCCCACTTCCTTCTCTCTGCCTAGATGTGACCACAAGACCTAGCTGAAAGTTACTGCTTCTTGTCCTGTCCTGGGCTTCAGAGATGACATTTGATGAATGTGTTGTGTTTATGCAATTCAATTGGTACTAAGTATATATTGTCTGGTATTAGCAATCATTCTGCCATGTGTATCTCCTGTCTTACAACCATCTTCAGGACAGATATATTTAAACTCAGCTGCAGAAATAATTGCTTCTGGTTATATTACTATTAAATCCCTAAAGTTTCCTAGGTTTGAAGAGAGAGATTTTTGGAAAAAAACAGCAAGAAAGTCAAAGAATTAGAGCATAAAGTTGTATTCCATATCAACAGTTGTAATTACACTAATTGAACTGGTAGCAGCCTCTGTTTTGAGCTTTGTCAAGGGAAGGTAATAATAAAGGCTTAGCTCTCAGATTGAGTTTGGGTATCAGTTAGGAAACATCCCCAAAGGTACAAAGTATTTTGAAAAGAAGCTACTTCCAAGGCTATCAGTCTCTGCATTGGTGAAGAAGAGCATGGATTTTCTATTCTCAAAGCTTTCCCTTTCTCTTACACCAATTTCTATACCTGAGCATAAACATTTTTGTGTTTGACAGGGATGGTTTCACAAACAGCAAACTAAAACAACCCAAAACTATGCTCCTGGAAATGACGGCTTGCCACTCTATCTCTTGCTTAGAACTGGGTATAAAATGCACTGCATTGAGTACTATAATTTGGCAGTCAAAAATATTTTCAGTGAATTAAGAAATTAGATTTTCAACATATGAATAAAATACTGAAGATGGTCTATTGAATAAGATGCTTAATAAAATAAGTAGAACAGATTCTTGGTTCATAAGTAAAAACTTCATAGAATATTTTACATGACCAGTCTAGAATAAGGATTTTAAAATTTTTCTTAGTCTGTATCCTTTGTCCATAATACTAATCCATCAAAAATACTTCACAACTTGTGTAGGTTTCTGGATGAACAATGGGACACAGTGTGTTTGGACTCATGAGGATAGTTTAAACTCTCACCCACACGGTCACATCAAATTTTTATTTTTATTTATTTAAAAAAATTAATGTTTATTTTTTTTTTTGAGAGACAGAAAGACGAGCATGAGCAGGAGAAGGGCAGAGAGAGAAGGAGACACAGAATCCAAAGCAGACTCCAGGCTCCGAGCTGTCAGCACAGAGCCAGATGCATGGCTCGAACCCACGAACCATGAGATCATGGCCTGAGCTGAAGTCGGCTGCTTAACCAACTGAGCCACCCAGGCACCCCTGTCACATCAAATTTTTAAATGACAGAATTTACCGGGTTCTAGCTTCCTCTTGGAAAGGATACAGAGCTGGAATTGGTGATGGTCTCAAATTTATGACAAACTAACTAACTAACTAACTAACTAACTAAATTCACTTTCATGACTTAAGAAAAAAACCACTGGCTGGTTCACACCAAGAGTGAACCCTAAGGTAAACTGTGGACTTTGGGTGATAATGATGTGTCAGTGTAGGTTCATCAGTTGGAACTTACACATGACTGTGGTGGGGGATATTGACAGTAAGGAAGGCTGTGCATGTGTGGGGCCAGGAACGATGTGGGAAATCTCTGTACCTTTCTCTCAATTCTTCTGTGAACCCCATACTTCTCTTAAGAAATAGTCTTAACTTAAAACAAACAAACAAGCTAAACACACATGAGAGACCTGAGGTCACAAAACAAATATGGCCCCAAATCTAAAGAGATAGCGATTCCAGGGAGAGAGGGCATACAAATATGTGCCTCTCTTGAGGGTAGATGCAACTGGACATGAATAGGAGGAGCTCAGCTAGGATAGCCCAGAAGTTGGTGAAGGCGATGTACGAGCTGGTGGAATAGTGTGGAACTGGGTGCAGAAACTGGGGGGGTCTGCACCCTTTTTGTTGCTTTGCAACCTTGCGAGCTTCTCAAATGAAATCTGAAATTGGTCCCCACACATGGAGAGCAAAGGGAGACTGAAGAAAGATACAGACCACTTGGTGGTAGGTGTCAGTCTTAAGTAGTAAGAGAATTACATACAAGGCTTGTCTTGGGTAGCTGCAAGATAAGTAGATCTCTGCGCCTGCCTGCCAGATTCTTAACATTCATATAGAAGCCTTAGTGGGGCATCTGTCATGTATTCAGTCTAAATGGTCCCAATATCCCATTGCTCTCCTGGGCTACACCCTAGAAATGTCTCCCAGTGTAGGAATGGTGGGGAGAATGTATGTTCCAAGGAGAGAGGGCTAGGTGAGGAGCCTCCAACTGCCTTCTCTTCAGCTCTCAGGTCAACTAGTAATCACATCCACTTGATGATTTCCTTCAACATTTTTGCACGCTCTTTCTCCATGAACTCCATTGAGCACTCACAGAATAGATCAGAATGAACCATCAGATCTTGGAAGGAGGGGACTAGCCCTGTAGTGGGAAGTAAGATCTCTCCCCCAGACAAATGAAAACATCAGTGTAGCAGGGGAAAAGGAAAACCAGCTGGTCCTGGGACATTAGTCCTTCCCACTCATTACAGCTGAGGAAAGGGAGCAGGATGTGAGGAAAGTCTATTCTTGGGACAAGGAGCAGAATTAAGTGCAACACACAACCAGTAAAGTTCAAATGACAAGTAACAGCAAAATGCTGCTGGGCAAGGGATGAAAAAGGAATAAGAATGTGCAGACAGAAGCTTTTATTTTTAATGTTTATTTTTAAGAGAGATAGTGTGGGTGGGGGAGGGGCAGAGAGAGAACAAGACAGAGGATCCATAGCAGGCTCCCACTGACAGCAGCAAGCCCATCGCTGGCCCCAACCCACAAACTGTGAGATCAGGACCTGAGCTGAAGTCGGATGCTCAACTGACTGAGCCACCCAGGTGCCCCATTTTGTTTGTTTGTTTGTTTGTTTGTTTGGGGGCAGATTTTTAAGGAACTGCTCAAGGGGAAGATCTAAAACTCAAACAAGCATTACTCTGATATACATCCACCATCCTAGAAACAAGCTATTTATCGGAATTTGAAACCTCTGATGCACTGAGTATAATGAAAAGAAAAAAGAAAGAGAAGGAAAGAAAAGAACAGGAAAGAACAGGAGAGAAGGGTAAGGGTAAGAGAGGAGAGGAGAGGAACGGAAGGAAAGGAAGAGAAAGAGAAAGAAATGGACAAAATTGATGAATTACCAATCAGATTAATGCAAACTTTCCAATGTTTCTTAAACCTCACTGGTGCCAGTGGGCCATTTCATTTTCTGTAGATAGAAACTCTGGTGGAAGAACTGGAGCTTCTGAAGGGGAAATACAGGCTCCTTGTTAACTGCTGTTCTACTCATTAAACCTTCAGCACTTAATTCCCACAATGTTTTCCACTTCAAGTATTTCGATGATGGGGTTCGGATTCTCCAGGTTTTTAGCCTCTTGACTTCGTCTCTGCTTTTTATTTCCCAGACTTATGAGTTTGTGTGGCATTCACCTGGATCTGCCTTTCTGTCAAAGTGGCCATAATGGATGTGATTTCACAGCGATAGGGCTGATCAGCGCCAACCTCATGCTCTAAGTCTTAGCCATACGTTTGCAGCCTGCAAAATGATGGAACAGAGTAGACCCTCTTCACAACGATGCCCCCTTCTTGGGAACTGAAACTGAAAAGACAGCTGCTCACTGGCAATGCCAACCTAGCACAACCAGAGTCTCTGTTCTGAGGAGTTTGAAATTTTGAGCTGAAAGATACAGGAATGAAAGACTAGTAGAAAGTGTAGGAGCTTCTGCCCCCAAGGGACCCAGAGTTATTTTAATTGTTATTTCTCTGTGGCTTGGTTCCAACGTATATTAATTTTCTGTAGTTGTTGTGGCAAATTACCACACACTGAGTGGCTAGAAACATGACTTATTTCCTTAATGGACATTAATAATAATTATCTCATAGTTCTGGAGGCTGGAAGTCCAAATCAAGTTGTCAGCAGTACTGTGCCCCTACGGAGGCTCTGGGGGAGAATTTCTTCCTTGCCTTCCCTAGGTTCCTTGGTTTCTGGCTCCATCGCTCCCATCTCTGCCTCTGTCTGCACATCACCTTCTCCTGTGTCTTTCCCCTTTGTGTGTGTCTCTTAGAGCTACTTGCCATTGGATTTAGGGCCCACTGGGATGATTCCTCATCTCAAGATCCTTGACTTGATTACCTCAACGAAGACCCTTTTTCTAAGTAAGTTTTGGGGGTTACGGTGTGAATGTGTTTTGGGAGGGCACCATCATTCAACCCAATACTCCACCCTTCCAATTATTTCCTCAGACAGAGTAGTGTCTGCTTCCATCACTTGTAACCCAAAAAACCTTAGTTTAGGGTCTCTCGACGCTAGCCGTGACAGTTGTAAGTGGTTTGTACCACCCGTAATACTAAGCTTGACTTCAGAAATTCTTCAGTTTCAATGTAGTAAGTGTTACTTTGGAAC
Source organism: Suricata suricatta (assembly GCF_006229205.1). NCBI lineage: Eukaryota > Metazoa > Chordata > Mammalia > Carnivora > Herpestidae > Suricata > Suricata suricatta. The sequence goes on from NC_043714.1 coordinate 58,883,989, forward strand.
TTACTGAACATGCAAGTGTATGCCTTCTACCCCAGTGTCTCGGTAGATTGGTCCAGGAATCTGCATTTCTAACAATTCTTGCGTGGTCCCAATGATAAAAGAACAGAAAAATTACGAAAGCTCAGACTCTTTAACGTCTGATTCAAATAAAAGCAAGAGGAAAAGTGATAAAAATAACTTGAAAACTTTAATGATATTGTTTATATAGTAAAAACATAAAATCTTTTAAATAAGGTACATTCAATTTCTCAGAGCATCTAATATTCAGATAATTTATATTTCATATACTTTCCAACATTAAACAATTGACTAAGTAATGCATTTTCTAAAATAGGATATTACAATTTATACAGGTAAACGTATCTTACAAAAATACTCCACACAGGAAGAATGGCAGTACCTATTAAGAAATGCTATAAACTTTCTGTTAAAAAATATATTTTATCTCTTATTTGTCATAATAATAAACAGAATATATATTTTCCTTTCTAAAATTGTCTTACACAATTTCCTTTTAGGATTATACTATGTACAAACCTTATATCTGAGTGAATATAAATAGAAATACTGTAATAGTGTTACAGATATATTAGTAACTTTTACAGAAAAAAATATGGCTTTCTAATAAAAGCCTCTAGCACAGCTGAAATCTCAAAGCTATTTAAGTTAGACATTCCCATATTTAGTAAGGCACAATGGAATCTAGTTTCTTACTTCCAGTTGAATTACTGCAACCAGTAATAAGGGAAAATATAGTCAGTAGATACGGGACCAGATCTATCAGTTGGATAAACCATTTGGGGTTAGTTGAACTTTTGGGGGAGATGTTAGTTCTTTCTCCACACCATTGTTTCTTTTCGTGCCCTGTGGCCAAATCTAGTCCTTGGTGATGAGAAAGAAATCATTGTACCCCGTCAAGTGCCTGAGAAACAGTTTCCTCATTCCTTGGATCTGGTCTATTGTGAGGAAATAACCCAGTGACCATTTCCGGTTATAAGCAGCTTATTTTTACTGATTGGACCTGGTTCCCTATCATTTCTAAAAATAGTTTCTGATATAATCTGTACATGGTGAAGCTGTGTAGGAACCTGATGGTCTTCTTCAGGCTCTGAGTGACAGTTTTGGGGAAGTGGTATGTTTTCAAGTGCTTCAGGGCATGCATCAGGGCCTTCAGGGTGTCTTGGTCACCATTTTTTATTCGCCACAGGCTGAGCAGCTTCAGAATCTGTTCACTTGATTTGCATACCTTCACTGTTTTCTCAATGTCTTCTGCAGTGACTTTCTTCCCCGGCAAGCTTTCCATCAGGCT
>NC_043714.1:58885397-58886855 GCF_006229205.1 Suricata suricatta
CTATATCCCTCCTTATTCTTAAAGGTAAACTATGTGTTTATATTTGTGCAGAAAACAATATATTACTCCAGATTGCTTTTCCAGGTCCTGTAAAGATAGTAATTATATTCGTTTTGACATTAATCTTGAAGTAACCTGTGGATGCTAGCTAAATCTTTAATAGGATATTTAAGATCCACATTAAATTATGTTAATGTGTACACTGAGTCATAGAATTTTTGCTGCAATTCATTTACAGCAGTATTTTTATTAGACATTTGTTAAACTATGCCCTACGGACATAAGCCCATTTGGGTTGACAGTGAGCCACCAAGACCAGGCAACAGAGGGTTGATTTTATTTAAACATCACATTTTAACATACTGTATTTTGAAAAACCCTATGGTGTTGACTTATTTATTTATTGTGCACTAGACTTCCAAGAATCCAGTTTTTAAGTAAATCTTCTTGGTTTTCCCACCTTTAGATGTCACCCTGTGTGAGGAAGCATTCTTCAGGTTTGCTGTTCCTACAAAATTTACCCCTAATTGGCTTAACGTCTTGGTGGACAATCTTCCTGGCACCAGGGTAAATGCAGAGGGCGTGGAGATGATCAAACGACAACACAGTTCACAAGAACAAACCTTCCAGCTACTGAAGTTATGGAAACATCAAAACAAAGATCAAGATATGGTCAAGAAGATCTTCCAAGGTACGGTAACCTGAAATAAACAGATTGATCAGAAATCAAAGACATTCATCACAAACAAGAAGACGACTATGTACCTCTTTAGATGTGTGGATGATATTTGCCTTTTGGAATTATTCTTGGACTAAAAATGTTTTCACTAAGTGATCGTGTAGAAGCTAACTCTAAACCAGTCATGTACGTTTTATTCTCACCTACTCCACACCCCAACTTCTTCTTTTTTTTAAGCTTGTTTATTTTGAGAGAGCAAGAGCAAGTGAGAGCAGGGGAGGGGCAGAGAGAGAGCAAGAGAGAGAGAATCTCAGGAGAATCTTTTCTCATTGACAGTTCAGAGCCCAACGTGGGGCTTGAACTCACGAAGTGCGAGATCGTGACCTGAGCCCAAATCAAGAGTAGGACACTTGACCACTAATCCACCCAGACACCCCTTTTCTTTTCATACTCCAACTTCTTTTTCAAGTGTATGGACACTCTACAATGAGAGACAATCCATGTCAGATACTGGACCGCAGAAATTCCACTTCTACATCCCTTAGCAGTTTTATTAGCATCCCCTCTGGCCGGCCTGCATGTTCTTCAAACATGTTGGATCTTATCTTTCATTTCCACCAAGAAGCTATGTTGTATTTATTTGTTAATTCTCTCCAGAGAGCCTCCAAGTGTCTTACAGATGTCCTCTCATTAATCCTCACAACATAGGCCTATTTTAAAATTACCATTTTAATAGCATATGTTGTGAGGATTAATGAGATGAGGTCTGTAAAATGTTC
>NC_043714.1:58886955-58888410 GCF_006229205.1 Suricata suricatta
GAACATTTTACAGACCTCATCTCATTAATCCTCACAACATATGCTATTAAAATGGTAATTTTAAAATAGGCCTATGTTGTGAGGATTAATGAGAGGACATCTGTAAGACACTTGGAGGCTCTCTGGAGAGAATTAACAAATAAATACAACATAGCTTCTTGGTAGAAATGAAAGATAAGATCCAACGTGTTTGAAGAACATGCAGGCCGGCCAGAGGGGATGCTAATAAAACTAAGGGATGTAGAAGTGGAATTTCTGCGGTCCAGTATCTGACATGGATTGTCTCTCATTGTAGAGTGTCCATACACTTGAAAAAGAAGTTGGAGTATGAAAAGAAAAGGGGTGTCTGGGTGAATTAGTGGTCAAGTGTCCGACTCTTGATTTGGGCTCAGGTCACGATCTCGCACTTCGTGAGTTCAAGCCCCACGTTGGGCTCTGCACTGTCAATGAGAAAAGATTCTCCTCAGATTCTCTCTCTCTTGCTCTCTCTCTGCCCCTCCCCTGCTCTCACTTGCTCTTGCTCTCTCAAAATAAACAAGCTTAAAAAAAAGAAGAAGTTGGGGTGTGGAGTAGGTGAGAATAAAACGTACATGACTGGTTTAGAGTTAGCTTCTACACGATCACTTAGTGAAAACATTTTTAGTCCAAGAATAATTCCAAAAGGCAAACATCATCCACACATCTAAAGAGGTACATAGTCGTCTTCTTGTTTGTGATGAATGTCTTTGATTTCTGATCAATCTGTTTATTTCAGGTTACCGTACCTTGGAAGATCTTCTTGACCATATCTTGATCTTTGTTTTGATGTTTCCATAACTTCAGTAGCTGGAAGGTTTGTTCTTGTGAACTGTGTTGTCGTTTGATCATCTCCACGCCCTCTGCATTTACCCTGGTGCCAGGAAGATTGTCCACCAAGACGTTAAGCCAATTAGGGGTAAATTTTGTAGGAACAGCAAACCTGAAGAATGCTTCCTCACACAGGGTGACATCTAAAGGTGGGAAAACCAAGAAGATTTACTTAAAAACTGGATTCTTGGAAGTCTAGTGCACAATAAATAAATAAGTCAACACCATAGGGTTTTTCAAATTACAGTATGTTAAAATGTGATGTTTAAATAAAATCAACCCTCTGTTGCCTGGTCTTGGTGGCTCACTGTCAACCCAAATGGGCTTATGTCCGTAGGGCATAGTTTAACAAATGTCTAATAAAAATACTGCTGTAAATGAATTGCAGCAAAAATTCTATGACTCAGTGTACACATTAACATAATTTAATGTGGATCTTAAATATCCTATTAAAGGTTTAGCTAGCATCCACAGGTTACTTCAAGATTAATGTCAAAACGAATATAATTACTATCTTTACAGGACCTGGAAAAGCAATCTGGAGTAATATATTGTTTTCTGCACAAATATAAACACATAGTTTACCTTTAAGAATAAGGAGGGATATAG
>NC_043714.1:58888510-58928435 GCF_006229205.1 Suricata suricatta
TTAAAGTTAGAAATCACTCCTCTTGTTATCCCACCCCTCATTCCACTGTTTGAAGAAGAAAGCAGAAAGGCTGAATGACCTGTCTAAGATTCTGATTACATGGTGAAGAAATGTTGGAACTGGGTTGGAATCTTAACTGTCTCAGGCCGATTCCTGTTTCTTATTCTTCTGTGTCATATAAAAAGATGCTGAGGGAGAGTCAAGCTGGTTAAATGCTACAAGGTGTGATGTATCCTCAATAGAAGGTACAAGATTAGTCTAGTGGTCAGAATGAAAAGGTGAGGGCACCATCCTAATGAGCGTCCTCACTAACATGGGATGCATTCACATAATGAAATCGGAGCTAGTGACCCTTCCTGAATACAGAGTTTAGGAACTTAGAACTGTGCTATAGAGGCAGTAATACCATAGACGATAAAGCCAGTATTGCATTTTCTGATTTGTTACCAATTTATGTCATAGTGCTTCTTAGTTGCCAATTTTTATTCTTAAAAGTGGCAAAAATACATAACTTACCAAAAAACCTCTACAATTTGAACTGCTAGTTTGGCCTTAGGCATAATCTTTACATCATCCCTTTCCCCATGGGTAAGATTTGACTCAAGTGTCAAAGGCAGAAAGTCAAGTTTGGGAATGTGATCATGACATGGGGAGATCTCTGGAGAGATTTTGACTTGGAGTAAAAGCATCGACACATAGAGAAGAGAGAACAGTTTTCGCTGGTTAACATTCAAGAATGGGAAAACAGAAATTTCACTCAGAAGGTAGCCAAGAGGGTCTTGTATTTAATTTGGAGGTGCTACAAAAAGGCTGACATTTTGAAATATAATTACCTATTCCACATTTTTGAGGCGATTCACTATTTCCAGAACACACATTGTCATGAGTTGCATTTCCTTTCTGAGTGAGAAGGAGACCAAATGCACTGCAATTTGTGTGTTTTCTACAAGGTGCTTTAGATGACGTCTCATTCGAGAAGAACCCATCTGGACATCTCTTGCAAACTGTATTTCGCTCCGGGGTTCCTACGGAAAATACCAAGCAATTTAGCACCTTTTCCCCAAACACTTTCACAGCAGACATCCTCTAAGTAAAGACAGCCTAGGAAAGAGTTTTCACGTGGTTTTTACTGCTACTCTTATGTTGCTCAGAACTGTAGGCATTTTGATTTTTCCCTTCATTAGACAGAAAGAACAAAACTTCCGCAGTTGGTAGCCCCTCAGGCATTCTCTCATCCCTGTCATCTGAACGCAAATGTTTCTGCTGTTACCTACAAAACACGAAATGAGAGGAAAGAATACGCGTGTTCATCTGTCCCGCCTGTGCGGGAAGCACCGGTAAGGTTCTTGTTGTCAACCATAATTCTTCACCCATTTCTTCTGGGGAATCATGAAGATAACTGTGTACCTGCTGTAATGTCATTCTTTGAGATCAGTACCCACTGAATGCAGTGTCATTAAATTCCAGTCGGTGCCTACTGAAGTTCTGTCTTTCCCGAATCCTAATTGTGAAGCAACTTATAAGTATGCTAACCTTGAGAAGTAAAAATTTACAACATTATAATAAACTTTTGAAGGTGGCAATAAAGCTGGTCACGGACTCCAAAGCGTAAGACTGCAGTTAAGCTACACAGTAAATGGGAGATGATATACTGTTTGCTTAAACTACCGAGCTTTAAAAGAGCACAGTCGTTAAAATTTCAGGGAAGGGTGATTGCAAGGGCATTTTATTTCATGGTGGAAAAATACTTGATAAGTATGGAGAACTCACCGGTTAGGAAAATGTGGGCCAGTCAACAACTAAAGATAAATACCTTCAAACTCTTGACTCTATTATTCGTGGCTAGATTATACATTACAGTATATTTGCATATGAAAATACCTCCATCTAGTGTAAGCTAGTTGAACAGATTCAGACTTCAATATTCAAATGTAGATTTTCCAGGCCAATTCTGGCTCTGGGAGATAACACATACAAAAAGGACACCATGAAAGCTACAGAAAGTTAATAAACTTCATTTATTAAAAATGTAAACTTCCCACATCATGGTATCAAAACCAGAATAGAGAAAGAAAGAGAAAGAGAAATAGAGAAAGGAAGGGAGGGAGGAAGAGAGAGAGAGAAGAGAAAGAGGAGAAAAGGGAGAAAGAAAAAGAAAGAAAGAGAGAGAGAGAGAGAAAGAAAAACAGAAAGAAAGAAGAGAGAAGGAAGGGAGAGAAAGGAAGTTAGGAAGAAAGGAAGAAAGAAAGAGAGGAAGGAAGAAAGGTAGGAAAGAAGGAAGGAAGGAAGGAAGGAAGGAAGGAAGGAAGGCAGGCAGGAAGGAAGGAAAGAGCAAAATGATTTGGCTCTAGTTTTAGCTCCTAACAGGATTGATGATGATGAATTGACCAGTAAAAATGACAAAAGCCTAGCAGGAAAAAAAAAAAAAAGAGGAAGGGTTAAACTACAAGCCCAAAACTTTCACAAGCCAATTCCAGCATTGCAGTGGTGGTGTGTTAGGACAAAGCTTACACAGAGGTCTAATTTTTTGTTTCAAGTCCTTTCTTACTACACCTCTCCCCTTAAGTGGGACCCAGCTCCACACCAGTTCCTACAGTATCATAAGCAGAAGTATTTGGGTGAGAATTCCATAGTATTCTTTCATTGCTAACTACTGAGGATCAGTGGACTTGGCCACCTGGATCCAAGTCTCCCTCTGCCAACTGCCACATGTTCTGGAAAGCCAACTGCACGAAGAAGAATCTTGTCATTCTTCAGATACATATTGAGGGCTTGGGTCTTGCATTGCATCCCAATGAGAAAGGCAAAGATACAAGACATTCTTTCAGGTAATGTTGCCTGTAAAGTTCTTTAACAAACAGAATCCAAGAACAGTGGAAGTAAATGTTTCTTAATACATTTGGAGGCTTTATGTAATGACCTTCCTGAGCAGGACTTCCCTCTTCTATCATTGGTTGAACTTTATGGAAGAAAAAAGATGTATCCATCTGAGTTAATGATGTTGCCTTCTTAATATCAGTGGAAATATAAAAGGTATAATCTGACAGGTGAAATGTGAGCTACCAGAATGGGGAGAGGAGCCTGCTTTCCGGTTGAGGATGCCACCATGCCAGCCATAAGGAATGACACAGGAAGGAGATGATCTGACTTCAAAACAACAGCACGGATTGGCTAATACTTTTCTGAATAACACTACGTAGTCCTTCCTTCTCTTTGGGCTGGAAACCTCTTATTTTCCATGAGGAACTTCTCCGTGATTTTTTAGGGAGGGAGCAGTAAATAAACCCCATGGTGGTGCCACAAAATAAAATGTGTCTCTTCATCTAAGGCTTCTGGCTGTATGCTTACTTCATCCCCACAAACACATTTTCATGCTTATGTGAGAAAATTTCTTCATATTGCCATTATTTTCCAAACTTTTCTAGTTTCCAAGCTGCAGAGTCCCTGATTAATTAATTTTCCTGCATATGCAACTTACTGAATTGAATTAAATGGATTTGTTATTGTTGGGTGAATTTTACCCCCTATAGTTTGGCTTAGCTTTTGAATCTGAAAGCATCATCCAATAAAGGCTAGGAAGTGTCACCTATTTCTCCCTCAAATAATCACGCTGGAGACATTTTAAGGGACACTTATTCAATGTGCACCTCCTGTAATTCTTTGTATGCAACTCAAAACAGGAAACGAAATAGATTTCAATTTTTGCACATTTTCTTTGTATGTCTTTAAACCTAAAGTATTTACCATCCAACAATTTAGGCTGTGTGTATCAAACTTCTGAAAATTAAAATAATTACAAATAATTAACATCCTCTAATCCAGTGGTCCTCAACCTTGGGTGATTCTGGCACCCAGGGGACAACTGGCAATGTCTGGAGACATTTTTGGTCATCACAGCTGGGGGAAGAGTGCTATTGGCCTCTAGTGGGTAGAGACCAGGAATATGGCTAAATACTCTACGATCCACAGGACAGCTGCCCACCAAAAGAATTATCCAGTCCCAATGTCAGTAGTGCTGGGGGAGAGACACACTGCCTCAAACTGAGTAACCAGAATCTATACTGATTACTACTTCCTCCAGAAAAGTAAGTGAATATTCTTACTTTTCCCAAGTCACGCGAGAATACCCACTACATTGGAAGCTTCGTGAATGTGATAGGGGAAAATGTGGGTTGCAGCTTTAAAAAATTCAATGCACAGAGGCCTTAACCTACGCTGTTCAAAATGCCAAAAGAGAAAGTACTTTGTTTGTCGACAACTACTTACTCTTGGCGTGACAATCTGTTTTGTCTAAGATGAAGAATAAGCTCATTTTGGAGATGCTGCTGGTCTCTTTCTTCACAGACACTCGACTCCCATGCCCAGGGAAGAACTAGCTTCATTTTTAATGATGAAATGCATTTCCCCTAACCATTCTCATTTTTTACATAATTAATTATAACTGCTCATTGTTAGCACTCCAGAGCCTCATTAATATCAGTCTAATTACTCTCTTGGCATCAATTATCATTTCTGATGTTTGTCAAAAAGCACAGCAGTTTAAAGCTGTCTGTGCTGAAGGGAAACATGGGGGCATACAGATCAGCTAGAAACGGTGCCACTCGCTGTGTGTCCCCTTTAAAAAAGAGCAATCCATCACGCATCTCATTAGAGAGCAATTTGCTACATTTGAGATTTGTCACGAAATTGCCCCGTAGTGGCAAAATATTCCTCTGAGAAATGGTCCTTTGGAAGCAATCCAGACACAGAGTAGGTACCTAGCAGGTTCTATTACCTTTGCAATTTGCTATCCTATAATATCATTGGGCCCAAAGCATTCCCTTAAACTTTCGCTACTACCTGACTTTGTATGATCTCATTAATTTTGCCTTGTGCTGAAGTTCAATGCGTACCAGCGTGGAGCACCCCAAAGCCGGGGGGACAGCTTCTGTGCTTCAGGCAGAACTCAACCTCCAGGTAGCGTCCCTCCTCGCACTCGCACACGCGGTTGTGGGTGCGGTTGCACTCCTGCTTGATGTACTGCAGCTCCTTGCATACCGGGATGCAGTAGAGACACTCGTCGCTGGTGTGCCACTTGTCTGTGTAGTAGTGGTTGGGACAAGGGGCACACACGGTCTTCCGCCTGGCCGAACAGTGCTGTTTTAGGAAGGTGCCTGGAGGACATTTGTCACACATCAGCTGACGCGAGGTTTCTGGATCATAGTGAAGGTACTTTGGAGGAAAGGTTTCCTGGGTGGTCCATTTAATGGAGATGTCCAGGAACTAGGAGAGAGGGAAAAGGCGGCATGTTAGCGCGGAGACAGGTGGCTCTTCGGTACAAAGGCATCTTTAGACCCAAAAAGTTCTTTAGTACCTGAAGCCTCATTATCTTCCTGTCTATGGGGCTGCAACACAGAAAGTAAGCTCAGAAGCCATAATTTTTGCCTCCACTAGCTTAATCTCAAAGACCAAGATGGGGCTGGCAACACACATTATATAGTAAGGAAAGCCAGGCTCATAGGAGACAGGATGCTATATCTCCCTGGGCTTTGGGATTATGTCTCGGTTAGTGAGTTGGATGAATTAGTGGTTCTCAGAAGAGCTGTGCCAGAATCTCCTAGACTCCCTGATAAAAATGCAGACTCTTGGGATTCACACCCCTACTACCCATTTAGTTTCCACAGGTGCGAAGCTGGGATTGGGGGGGAGCTTAAAATTATTCCTGCAGTGACTCCAATGTGTGGAGTCCATCCTCAATAACTATTCTTTCATTTATTCACTTCACAAATAGTTACTGAGCCCTTAATATGTGCCAAGCTCTGTGCTGGGCAATCAGAATCCAGCAATAAGTAAAATAGTCAGGAATCCCTGCTCTTGGGGGTGGGTAAGAAACTAAATAACAAATTGCGGATAAATTATGTATTAGAAGGTAAGTGTTGTAAAAAGAAAACCCGAGCAAGGTAAAGAGATCAGAAACATGGAGGGGAAAGTGGGGTGACTAATGACATTTAAATGGGGAGGTCACAGTAGCTCTATTTAGGACTAGATGCGATCTCTCTTTCAGTTTTCCCATTCCAAGACTTGATTCCGAATGTATAGTGAATTAAAGAGTCGGTGATGTGTGAAGATTGCATGATTACATCAACAGTCATCCTGATCATTCATTCATTCATTCATTCATTCATTCAATCATGCAGTAGCCAGGCTCTGAATGCCTACCAGGAATATATCAGGAATATGCTGTTCAGTAAGATATAACTCTTGTCCTTATGGAGCCTACAATTCACTTGAAGGATTCCTAGAATTTTAAGACAGATATTTCCTCCAGAACATCATATGGCCTAGTCTTGACTCTCCTGGGTAAATAATGTCTAGAAAATTAAATAACCACTTCTCTTCAGGTTGACTAGGAAAAACCTCAGGGAATAGATAGGGTTTTGGAAGCTTCCATACATAATGTCAGGAAGAGGTCTAGTGCAGGACAGAGAAAATTTTGTGGGGGAGAGTGCTGCTTGGGAAGGCAGCTCCAACAGGGTGTTCTGCCTTTTATTCTAGATCTGAAAATGTCTTCAAGGGAACATTGAAGTAGTTCTTCACACTAATTACAGAAAGTACACGCTCAGAAGAAACAGTGCTTTCTGTGTGTAGGGGGTGGTTTATTTGGTTTTTATTGTTTGTTTATGGTACAGGGATCAACATTGACTATTTTCAGGCTTTGGGGAGGTGGCAGACCAAACACAATAATTTTTTCCAACTCCTCTTCTTTGCAGAACACAGGAAATCTCATATAAGCCCCTCGACTCAGGAAAAGCATGCCAAGCTAGGGAAACAGCACTCCCTTTTGAATTAGGAGGGACAAAGGTGAAGAATGGCCTCTTTCATAAGCATTTGGGCATTTTAATCTACTTAGCATCATTCACTTCTTACTGGAACATGACAAGTCAGGGCTGAATGGACCTAATATGAGCTGATAAACAGAAGAAAAGAACAAAATATCTCACCTTGGGCCATGGACCTTTGAACCAAGAGTAATTTTCAGAATTCTGTGATGTAAATGATTCCTAACCAACAAAAAGTAAAATATAGGGCAAAATCAAAGCTGCTCCAAGGTCTTCTCAAGATACCCTCATGACCTGAGGGTTTCTGGGGAAACTATGTTCTTGAATTTCTCTGGGAGCTTTCTGTTAGCTTAAATGAAGTACATTGACATTAGAAGAAAGAAGAAATGAACCAGAAGTAGGAAATTCTGGCTTGCTCTGAATCTTTCAGAAATATGGAATCCATTTCTTCATTCAACACACATTTGTTGAGCACCTGCTGTGTACCAGGCATTGTGGAAGGAACTCAGCATACAGTGGTGCACAAAACAAAGATGGTCCTTGCCTTTTAGGAGTTTACAGTCTAGGGAGGGGGCAGATGGCAAAGAAGTGAAGACATAAATAATCACAAATAATGACCAATGTTTTGAAAGAAACAAGGCAAGAAGAAAAAGCTTTGTGGCTACCTGGTCATTTGAATGTATTATGCTACCTCTTTCAAAGCCCCATGTGTGGATTTGGCTTAAATATTTCTAAAGTCTTCAATGTAAGGGAATGAAGTTTTCCTGATGCAACTTGCAGACACATGGAAGCAAGGAGAAAGCTTTTTTCTCTGGCTGTTCATGTTTGATTTCCTGAAAGACCATCCTCCAGCCTGACTCCCCAACATTTCCCCCTTTCTCATTTCAACATGGTTGAGTTGCACCCATTTACTCATCAGCTTACTCCTTCTCCCTTACCAAGAAGTGATGAGGATAGGATGGGAAACCCCCCCTAGACGGTGCTTGTGTTCCTCACTAGAAGGAGCCACACAAATAGAAGATCTGACCAAGAAGGCTGATGCAATTTATATTTTTCTAGGCAATTGGACTTGACACTGTTGGTTTCCTGAAACCATGCTTTGGAAATTAGATGCCATTTCTTCAAACTACAGGGAAGCTGAGGTAGAAAGAATCCACAGAGAAATAAATAAATAAATAAGGTTGACTTAAGGATTAGAGGACAATTATATTAGTGAAGGTAATTTCTCCAAGGCTACCACATGGGATTATCATATACATTTTTAAAAATCAGAAAGCCTTGAGGAACTACAAAATAACTTGTTTTTAGCAACTTCTATTGGGCCTCTGTGTTGTATTTGAAAATTTTCCACTTTGGTAAAAAGACAGAATTGTGTGGCCAAAACTGGACGGTTAAGCCTCAATCTCTGGTTAGCCCCAATTCCTGCACAGAATTTCTGGAACTAGTTACTGGACAGAGGATGGGCAAGATCAATAGGGCTCTTCATCTCAGTCCTGTCTCTTACTTTCTTCAGCATTTCCTGGAAAATCAGTGAAAACCATGCCATAGGAGAACACATCATCTTAACACTGGCCCCATCTCCTTTGTCAGCTGGTGGTATTTAAAAAGAGGAGTTCAAAAATAAATTTCCGTGTAAAATGCACAACCACTGGTGAACATCTGCAAAAGCTAGGAAAGGTGCATAGGTGTGTCTGCAGAAGCACAAAGTGCTTCCTGTGGGAGGGTTTTATGTTTTTCTGCTTTTGGTGTTTTATGATTGAGTTTTAAAGGAAAGTTGAATGGGATTTTTCTTCATTTTTTCTTTCTGCCTCCCATTCTCTATCCATCCATCCTTTGGCGTAGAGAACCTGTGCTTGAAGGGAATCTGAGAGTCCTCAAATCTAGTGCTTCCCACCCCCACCCCACCCCTGCCCTGATCTTCCTGAAGCCAGTGGCGGACAGCAATTAAAGAACTTTCTATTTCAACCCAAACATTTTTCCTCATTGATCAAATGTTAGTAGAGGATGGTGGTGAGTCGGTTGATTAGTTGTTCTCTAAAGTCTTTTCTAGCTCTACCATTGTAAGAGTCTGTGGTTTGACAGCATTTAATTAACTAATGGACTTGGAAACAAATGTCTTGCTTTAACTCCCTTCATACTTCTTGCACCACTGTTTATTTGTGAAACCACTTTTTACAGGAGAACCTTTTTTTTCCAGTCCCCACTTCTTACATTCACACATACCTTCTTCTCCCTCTGTAGGATCAACTGATGCCCCACTACCCTGAATTCTCAGTTATCCCTTCTCCTCTAACACGCCATCCTTCATCTGCTTTTACCATGGAGTTGGTACTTCACAAGAGTCAGTTGCATGTTTGTTGCTGCATCTGTTTGTGCCGGCTGTACATATGTGTCTGTATCTGCTATAGTCGTAATTATCCTTAGGTCATTCAATTAGATGTTATGTAAATCAACAAACATGGGTGTGAAAAAGTTGTTTTTCTATGAAAAAGATTTGGGAGTAACTTGAGAAAGATGAACCACAAAGAAGCAAAAACAAAAATCTACTATAGAATTTGGAGTAGCTGAGACAACTGTAATAACAAAAAGGGGGAAATGTCTAGAGTAATCAATTTGTTTTGTAAATGTCTTTGTAAGTACCAAAATTGAAATGGATGGGCAATACATCATAGATCAGGGTTCTGTAGGAAAGACAACTTAGGATGTCAGTTAGCAAACAGGTTCCAGGAAATGCCTTGGCCAAATCTCACAATACAGGTGAATAAATGTTTTAGCTTATGATATATGTGTATAATTTTTATTATTATAAGTTTTAATTGATTTATCCATTAATCATCTAATCTTAGTCCCAAATATACAAAATTTCTAATTAGAATTCCCAATATTTAGAAAGTAGAGTGGTATGGTAATGGTATGTGCAGGTAACAAAAAATGGACACTATGAAGATGGAATTCTGTTTTGTCTATTCCAGTCTAACATGTATGCATTAAATCTCTGGTCTGTGATAGGCAGTAGAATAAAAAATAATCTTTAGGATATTTTTGTTGGTATCTACATTAGGATGTTTTATTATTATTATTTTTTAATAGTTTATTGTCAAATTGATTTCCATATAACACCCAGTGCTTCTCCCCACAAGTGCCCCCCATGGTGACCATCATCCCCTCCCTCCTCCTCCCCCTTCAGTCCATGGTTCTTTTTCAGTATTCAGTAGTCTCCCTTGATCTGTGTCCCTCACTCTCCCCCGCTCTCTTTCCCCCTTCCTCTCCCCATGGTCCCCTGCCAGGTTTCTCCTGTTAGACCTATGAATGCAAACATATGGTATCTATCTTTCTCTGTCTGACTTATTTTACTTACCCTCAAGGTCCGTCCACTTTGCTACAAATGGCCATATTTCATTCTTCCTCATTGCCATATAGTACTCCACTGTGTATATATATATATATATATATATATATACCACATCTTCTTGATCCATTCATCAGTTGATGGACATTTAGGCTCTTTCCATGATTTGGCTATTGTAGAAAGTGCCACTATGAACATTGGGGTACGTGTACTCCTATGCATCAGCACTTCTGTATCCCCTGGGTAAATCCCTAGCAGTGCTATTGTTATTATTAAATTTCTACCAGCTACAAAAATGAGTCTTAGAATGAGTAAATAACTGTCCTATGTCACACTAACTAATGGAAGCACAATTCAAACTCAGAGCATGTTCCATAGAATACTGGGTTTTCTTTTTTAAATCCTTTAACATTTACCAAATGCTCTTGCTTATACTATAGCCTTCATGCATAGTCTAAAATTAAGACCTGATGTGCTAATTTTTCATTTAGACTCAAGAGCATAGAGTTAGGAGAGCATGAAAAATCAAGGAAGTCTTCCAGAAGTCCAGATGAACTGACACTAACTTTTTTTTCTTTGTACTGATACTAGCTCTTACTCATCCAAAGTTACCAAGACAGGTATTTCTCAGATGGTGATTTGACTAGAGCACTCTACTGGTGTATGCTTCATCCTAAAGAACAGAAGAAGAATATATTTCCTTCAGCAAATTCATTTTTCCATTATGCAATACAGCCAATTCCATATTACTGGGCTTGCTCTCTGGTATACAGAACCATGAGTGACCTAGTCGGTTTCCATTTATGGAAAATTCATTAAAAGGAGCCCACACAGAGCTTGAAATAACTACTTGGTTTGGGCGCTCCTTTTGTGATCTCTTGTCCTGATCTTTGCCACAGAGAAGTATTTGAGGACAATCCAGAGTTAGCTAAACCTCTGGTCAGTTTGGAAAGCATGCCATTTTATAGTCCATCTTAGCCATGAAGGGACACATTCATTCATTTCTGAAAGATCTCTTGTAGTATAAACTATAAAGCTTATTTTTAGAAAATTATTCTCCTTTGAAGTTTAGTGTATTTGATTTTCTATAGTCTTATAGTGTAGTAGCCCAATCCCTTTTTCCTCCATTCCTTAAGTAATTCATTTATATATTCATTTAGCAAACACAAAACAATTACTATGCTCTGGAAATACTGCCAAATGATGGAGTTGAATAAGTTAATGTTTCTGTTTCATAGGAACATTCAACTAAAGCCCAGCCTTTTGTAAAATACTCATATATCAGTGCAAAAAAAATAGAAACAGAAGAGAGGAGAAAGGGAATCAAGAAAAGACTCAGCAGAGAAACAGATCAGAAATTATGAGGGGCTGAAGTTAGACACTGACGATAGAGGAGAGGAAAGGATAGATATGATATGTTGGCTGACCGCATAGGGCTATGTCCTAGAGAAAGCAATTGAAGAACATGCCCATGAATTTGAACTATTAGGTATGTAGTATTGCTGTTAATTACTGACAGCAATAGGAAAAGACAGTTATGGAGAAAGAAAATGAATTTAGTTTGGACCATCTTCCATCTATGAGACTCAGGTGAGTCTCCTAGATAGTTGGATATATGTATTGGGAACTTAGAACAGAATGGCAGCTAAAGACATAGGTTTCAATGTTAAGAGCATATATATGGCTCTAGAAGCAGAGAGATCAGATGGCGTTACTCATGGATATTACATATAAGTATAAAAGAACAAAAAGTTAACCCTGGAACTGATAAACATATGCAAGATGGGATGAAAACAGAAGATAAAAAAGGTAGAGATATCACAGTGTTTCAAGAAGAATGCTAAATGAATAATTAGTAAGTTCTAAAAAGTATACAACTTGGCCATTAGATCAATGTTAATGTAAAAAAAAGAGTGCTTTCAGCTTGGTATTTCCACTGAGAATATAAATACCAGGGATCCACGCTCAGCTCAACCACCAGATTTAGTAACCTTGAGCTACAATCTTACTTCGAAGATGAGGATAATCCTTATTTTAACTACCCCTGTGCAACTGTTGTATTTCAGATGAATAAAAGGAGGGACCCAAATACATTTGCTAAAGAATAAGCTTCCAGACATGTAGCAGGCATTATTACATATACTAATTATATAGGAGATGGGAAATGGGAGACATATTGAACCAGACTTCTTTCTGAAGACATGTTGAAGTTTTTTTTATTCAGTAAAAAGTAACACACTTAAGATGTGCCGTAAGTTGATTCTCTACCTTACTCTTAATTGTCTCTAGAAAAAGTGTCTCTGACTTTTTTTTTAAATTAGTTTCAGTATCTTCCCATCTGATATCATTTTCTTGGTCTGTATCAATTGTTCCAAGGCAGTTTCATGGGTTTGCTTAGAGGGACCAGATAGCCTTAGTCTCCATACTGCTTATAAGCTTAACATGGTGTCTTACACATAACAGGTATTCAAGATATCTAATTTAATTTTATTCAATTTAATAAATACATTGAATGCTTACTATGTGTAATTAGGACTACTGGTGATGATATATGCATGCAGACAAATATCCAATATGTAAAGGGTAAGTTTGCAAGAACAAGTAAAAAATCTTCTCATTTGTAAAATGATGCTGATGACAGAATTTGCCTAAAGGAAAACAATTTTTCATTTTTATTTTTAATTTTAGAAAGCAAAAGAGTGCATGCAATCGGGGGGGGGAGGGGCAGAGGGAAAGAGAGAATCTTAAGCAGGCTCCATGCTCAGCACACAGCCTGACGTGGGGCTTGATCCCACAATCCTTGGATCACCACCTGATCTACAATCAAGAGTTGGATGCTCAACTGAATGAGCCACCTTGGTGCCCTTGAAGGAAAAAAAAATGTAAAGCACCTTTCATCTTGCATGGCATTTTGCGGGTACTGTTCGATTTGCATTTAGCTTCCATTTTAAAGGCAATTGTAGAAAAAAAGCAGGTAGTTCATAACAGAGGTTTATCTGTGGCCTCCAGGTCCACACCTAAGGGTCTTCCACTGCATAATAATTTTCACAATAGCCAGTTGTTTGGCTGAGGATTATGTCTCTAAGAAGTAAGAGCAAATGAATTAAATCTGTTCATCTTTACAGAACTAATTTGCTGCCAACAGCGAATGCCAGGCGATTGGGAAAGGAAACAGAAGCAATTATGATTTATTAGATGAATCGCTGAGCCAGATTCTACACTATTTTCTTTCCCTTGGGGCTGAAGAACCGTCTCAGGTAAACTTCGACTTTAAATGTGATTTTGCGTTCCCTTCAGAACTTTCCTTTAGCTGTCTGAAGCCTTTAAAGTTAATTAGCAGTACCTCGTTTATGTTTGGAATCAACCAGAATTGTCAGGACAAATTTGCTTATGATGCTTTTGGTGCTTCAGAGGAATTTTACAGACAATTGAGTTTGACGGATTAAAAAATAAAAAGGAAAAAACATCCCTGAGGAAAAAAGAGAACTAGTAATACAGGCATACGTAAAACTTTCCAAGAAAGATATGTAGAAACCCCACGTATTCTGGCCCCCAGATCTTAACCCTTCTTCTCTTGGGCTTCTGTTAATCACCAGATTTGAGATTGAACATTAAGTCTGAGAACTTCCGCTCAACAGCAGGGCCGACTGCAATTTTCTCTATAATTATGTCCATCCAGGCCTACTTGATAAGCATTAATTCCAAGTATCCCAGCCATGGTCCCTGGCATTTGGGGTTCAGAATTGGCAATACGTTTAATATGCTGATATTTTTTAACATAAACTCTTAAATTACACTTTATTTCTACAGTGCTTGTCTTTGAAGATAATACATTACTGACATGATCTTATTAACCTCTTTTGGTTGTTAATGATAGGGATCGAGGTCCAGTCAGGATATGGTTAAGGGCAGCTGGTGAGAAAAAGAAACGAACAGCCTTGGTGGTAGTAACATGGGACAGAAATCACAAATCAAAATGGAACAAAATAGGATGTGAGTGTAATATGGAGCCAATTACTGTGTGCCTACAGCATGTGAAATTCTAGAAGCCCGGGATATGGAAATAATAATCGCGTAGTACATTATATTGTTATATACTGGGCTCTGTACTGAGCCCTTGGTTTGTGTGCTATTATCATGCATCTCCTCCACTAACATCTGAGGAGTTAGCATCATCCCCATTTTATAGATGAAGAAACAGAGTTTCAGAGAAGTTTAGTGACTTGTCAAAGGTCACAGAGCCCGCACACATTTGAGCTGGGATTCAATCCAATCCTTTCTGAATCTAAGCCTTTTAACAAGTGACTCTTCCTTCTAGGAACTTGCAGTCTGATGAAGGAGATAGGCATATAAATAATCAACTACAATACAATATAAAGTCAGATAAAATCTATCTTTTATCTATCCATCCTATCTATCTGTCCATCTTGTATATCTATCCATCCAGATATATCTATCTATGCTGTTGAATAATTTCTTCTCCCTCTCTTGTCCTGAAATGCAGCAATTCACACAGGCTCTCTGGAGGATGGTTCTGTGACACTGAGCAGTTCTTTATATGACGCATCAGCTGCTTGGTAATGCACCCCCTTGAATTTGCTCTCCTTCCTTTTCTGCCTTACTCTTCTTTCACTCACTCTTCTTTCCCTAAGACTGCACTTTCTAGTAAGGTACTAAAACGTAAGTGTTTGTCTCATGCTGTGTTTGCTAAAGCATCTGGGCTTAGAACTCATGTCCAGTAAGGAGACCAGGGCATTTAATCTCAAAAGAAAAAAAAAAAAAAGCATGGTGACCCCCTGGAGCTGAAGGAGGAGCTGAAAAAGGATGAAAAGTACATCAGAATCATGTTGTCCAAAGATTTGACCCTCCTGAGCCTGGCTTTGAAGGCACCCACAGAAACTTGGCTCTGACTTAATGGATATTCTACCCCCCCCTCACCCCCGGACTCGGCTACTAGATATAAATTCCTATAGAGAAGAAAAAAAAAAACTCAGCTAGATAACCTTAAGGAAAATTATTTAACCTCTCTGAACCTCAATTTCTTCATCTATAGATAGATACTAATCTCCACATCATAGCATATTCATGAAAATTAAGTGAAACATTGTGTGCGCCTTCCATATACTAAACGTGTTCTAAGAATCGTTAGTGTCTTTCTATTTTATGATTTCCTTCTTTGACTCAGCTTAAATGGGTGGAAGTGATCCTGATGAAAGATGACGGGGAATCTCTATGAAGGAAGGATCAGTTGGAAGCGATGAAGAGGAACACACATGATCCCCGTTCACTTACTCTCACATAACAGGGTGTCTGATTTAGAGTCTCTTGTTAAGTATCGGTTCACCTTTCCCTTCTGCAGCCCAGCTAAGTTTTTATGCAATTTTAGTTCCCTAAATTTTGAATCTGTTGCATCGGAATGAAGAACAGGTCCTTTCTTATAAAAAACTTTTAATATTTTTGATGAAGAAGGAATTTAAACATTTAAATCATAAGTTTAAGCATTTGTGATTTTGAATACTCCATAAAATTCCTGCCTGTCAATATCAGAGATAGACTGGTGTTTGGCTAATGTGTCAGTTAGGACTGGCTGGGATTTATGTGTACTAATAAACAACTTCAAATTTTCAGTGGCTCAAAAACAATGAAAGTTTGGGGTGCCTGGGTGGCTGAGTAAGTTGAGCGCCTAACTTTGGCTCAGGTCATGATCTCATGGTTCATGAGTCTGAGCCCCGCATTGGGCTCTGTATTGACAGCTCAGAGCCTATAGCCTGCTTCAGTTTCTGTGTCTCCCTCTCTCTCTGCCCCTCCCTTGCTTGCTCTCTTTCTTAAAAATAAATTAAAAATTTATTTTTAAATTTAAAAAAAACCCAGAAGTTTATTTCTCATTCATGCTATATTCCTAGGGAGTCCACTGAAGCCGATTGGCCTTGTCCTTTGTCCAGGACCTGGGATGATAAAGCAACTAATGTCTAGAACATGGCTGGTTGGCTGTGGAGGAGAGAAAGAGAAAAAAAAAGCCCAGGAAAGGGGTCATATGTCCACAGTTAAGTATTCTAATTGGAAGTGGCATATCCTTTTAATTCATAAGTCACTGGGCAGAACTATTCATGTCCTCTCCCAACCCCCCACCTTCTCCAGAAGGCTGGAAAGCATAGTCTTTAACATGTTTCTGGAAAGGAGGACCAAGAACAATTTACAAATAACACTAACAGCTACAGCATTGCTCAATAAACATCACTCATACTTTCTCATGGACACAATCTAGTTAATTCTCTCTTCTTTTTACTGAATACTAAAAGAAGGGACAGAAAACAGAAAATGTGAGAGCAGGGATTTCTATCAGCCTGGTGGGGTACCGAAGGGTAGTATTTAGCCCATTATGCTTATTCTGCCCGAAGGTTTGACATTTATTCCAAAAAGCCATGTGCAGTTGACAAGTACCTCCTTGTGAAGACAATTGCGAAGAAAATTCTGCCCAGTGAGTCTAAGGAGATTGCTAGCAACCAAAATTATAACTCTTTAGTAAGTCCTGAGGGAATGTCTCAGACCTGGCTTCTAACTAAATGGAACGTGAAAAATACACAGACTTAAGGACTTGGATGCATACTAGCTAAAGACAAGAAGGACTTGTTTCCAAGTGAGAAAATGCTTTATGCTTTAAAAGAATAACCTGTGATCCTAAAACAAGTAGGTCTTACTACCTAAAAGTACGTTACATTTCAGAAGCTGCTTCCTCTGGGGTCTCATTGGCTTCAACAGCATTTCTTTTACACAAAACCAGTTGGGTGGAAAAAACTGACAATAGTAACAAAATAGATCTAAAAAAACATTCCTTACAGAAAATTTAATAGATCAATAACTCCTTTTGACTTTGTGTGTTTGGTGTGTTAAGTAGTGTATCACCAATTTGTAACTGCTATTTTTTAATGACAAAAGCTTAAAGTGAGAGCAGACTTCCCACATATCACCGGGTCCAATATCCCTATTTTATGTTATTTATTTATGTATATTATTATGATTTTTTTATCCAAGTATAATTAGCATGCAGTGTTGTATTAGTTTCAGGCATACAATATAAAAGATTCAACAATTTTTAGCGATGGGTAAAGTTAAGACTCGCAGCTCTGGAATCACAAACCGGACCTCAAATGAAGGCACAACTGAGAAATTAGAGCCCTTGCCTCCTGTCTGCCACTGCGGTGATCTTATTGTCACTATGTCCGAATGAATTTCTTAAATTACTTTTTCGTTGTTGTTGTTGGCGGTGTTAGTGCCACTGGTGTTGGGGGAAACATTTTTAAAGAATAGGTTCCTGATATCCGTATCTTCAAAGAATAAAAAAATCACTTTCTTCGACAAGAAAGTAGCATTACGCGGGGAAGGGAATTGAAGTTTCTGAATCAAAGACCAGAAAAGAAAATTGAATTGACTAAAGGCAGTCAGAGAGTTTAGATGAATTAATGTCTTGTTTTAAATCTAAATTCATCTTGACACCCATTTTCCTATTTTATAGCTGATTATTTAAGAAGTTCTTACAGAAAATGCTTCTAAGGTACCAACTAAATGGAAGTAAAAATCCTTAGGCTATTCTTTTTATTTCTATAGAAGATGCTTCAAGGAAAGTAAACAATGTTTTCACAGTATCCAAACATAATTTTAGAGAGGGCAAATTTTTAAAAAATTAAAATAAGAAAGTAATAAGTCAAGGCCATTAGGAACACATTACTTTTTAAGGAGGACTTTAGGAGAGATCTTTCACTTCCGCCTGCATTCTCTACCTCTTATGGGCTGGCTGATTCAGGTGCTTCTCAGAAATTGGGCACCTGGGAAGTCATGTCACCTTGTAGCTGGAAGAAGCCGTTTTAGTGTGTCACAGACTGTTCTGGCCTTGGGAACGTTAATTTAAAGAGGTCAGGTAAATGCAAGAGGGAGTGGGTACAACATGGCTTCGTACCTAATGTGTTGTCACACTATTCTTATCCCTCACAACTGTCTAAAAGAATTCTTTTTTTAGAGTTTCTATGCTAGTCACCCCAAAATATTCTGTGGTAGTGAGTTCCAAAAACTAATTACATGTCACATAAAAATACTGTTCTTGTATCTATTTCAAGTTGGCCATACCTCAGTCTTTCTTCTTGCACATAGAGTTTACAGATGTTGCTAGGATTTCCGATTCACTAGTTCCTGCTCTTGTGGGTTGCTCAGTTTTATTTTCATTTTTGTTTACTTTTCTAAACATGGCTGCTATTACTGTTCATATTTGCATTTTGTTTACTGGACTATCAGTATCGGAAATGCACGCTGAGGCTCTTCCCCCTTTCCTCTCTTGCCGTGTGAAATCACCCTTCCCTCCTGTATCAGGCACCCACTGTATGCTGATGACCAGATTTTCTCCCATCCAAGTACTAACCAGGCCCGACCCTGCTTAGCTTCCGAGATCAGACGAGATCGGGCGCGTTCAGGGTGGTATGGCCGTAGACTACTGATGACCAGATTTTCTACCTTCAGGCCCGGCTTCTCCTGTGCTCTGAAATTTTGAATCCAAATGTCTACTCTCCATGGGTGCATTTTACAGACATGTAAAATTGATCAACCGAAAAACGAATACTTGATATCCGGACCAACTATATAGGTAGGTCAGAATGTGGGTTCAACTGAGTTTAGGTAGCACCTCCAGGTGTCACTCCATGAATCTAGTTCATTTCTGTTGCTTACTAAGAATAGGTCTTCGGGGCACCTGGGTGGCTCAGTCGGTTAAATATCTGCCTTTGGCTCAGGTCATGATCTTGTGGTTCGTAAGGTCCAGCCTCACATCAGGCTCTCTGCTGTCACTGCAGAGTCCATTTTACTTGGGATCCTCTGTCTCCTCTCTCTGCCCCTCACTCTCTTTCTGCCTTTCCCCCCGCTCTCTCTTTCTTTCTCTCTCAGAAATTAATAAACATTAAAAAAAAGAATGTGTCTTCATTAGGATATTGAATAAAATTTCATAGTAGAAATGTACAAAAGAATATCTGCAATATTGGTCAAGTGGATAGAATGTCATATTTATATTTTGAAAGAGCTCAAAGCCAACATCACAATGTTAAATCCCTGGCAGTAAGCTAAATTCTGGTGGAACATTCATGGAAACTGTTGGTGGATGATATAACACCCTACCAAATCTCACTAGAGCTCCTTTGATTCCACAAACACACATTTAGTGTCATGCACTGTGGAGACCTAGGGGCTACAAACATGAAGAAAATGGAAATCTGTGTTTGTTTCCCATAAAGTGGTGATGTTATCCCCTTTAAGTTCTGGAGACATTTATGGCGGGTTTCTTTGTCACAATGACTAGAGACTGCTCTGGACAATTAGGAATAATCTCATGTCTCACACACTTTAAAATGCCCTATTGGCAACTGATATAAGTGATCTAGGGGCACCTGGGTGGCTCAGCTGGTTATGTGTCCCACTCCTGGTTTTGGCTCAGATCATGATCTTATGGTTTGTGAGTTCAAGCCCCACATATGGCTCTGTGTTGATGGTGCAGAGCCTGCTTGGGATTCTCCCCCCCCACCCCCTCTCTGCCCTTTCTCTGCTTGTACTCACTTGCTCTCTCTGCTTCTCTCTCTCTCACTCTAAAATAAACTTAAAAATTTAAGTGATCTAAACAAAAAACCTATGTATCATTATCGTGGCCTAGATTCTGATGCCACTTTATATATACACAAATGGTGTTTGCATGATTTTTATATATACTAAATTTTATAGGATTTAACAACATAAAATTGGATTGAAGGTAGTACTTTGCTTTGTTTAAAATTTTAGCAAGGTTTGTTCACCATTTCAGAAAAGCACAGCACCAAAGCCAATATTGATCATTGTTTTGAACCCCAGTGGGTCACGTGGGCTTCAGCCTTGGCTCCCAGCGGTCTGGGGATGGCAATTTCACACAAAGATGCTAACATATCACCTCTTCATTATGTTCTTACAGTGAAGGTTAGTTTATTATTAGCTACTTTCCTTTTATTTTTCCTTTATAGTTCTGCCAGTATATTGACTTTAAAAATTATGTGTGTAGGTAAAATATATGCACTCTAAATTTCATTTCAGGAGAGCAAGAGAGTTGTTACAAAGGATTTATTTTCAAAGTGCATGGAAGAAGTGACATGGTTGAGAATTACTGCCCTACAGGGCAGAACATACAAATACACGGATAATTTTGGCCTTTTTCCTTCATCATAGCAACAGAAGGAGCAGCCAGGCATCATTAGTCAAGGCCTTGAGTGATGCAAACATAAATTTTCATAAAATTACTCTTTCTCTGCAATCTATTTCCCAGTCCCCTTTTTACAGCTGCTAAGGAGAAATTTAGGCTAAAGAAAATGCTATTGGTTAATGAGATGCTGAGGGAAATCACGCTTCTCACAAGAATCTTTCAGAATAGGGACCATGTAGGCAGGGGGGCTGAGGGTTGCTTAGGGCAAAAACCCAGCAGGCAAGTTCGAGGACAGGAGAGCAAGAGTAGTTGAGTGTGTGTTTGGTGCCCCTTTGATAGACACTGTCATGGCGCTCCTTCTAGAACTAAGTGGATAAAACATCTGGTACAGAAAGCTTTCTTCCCCAACCATTGGAATCTGACAACCATGGTTTAAGCCTTAGAAGTAAAATTAAAGATTTACTTTAATAAATTAGGGAATTGTATTGAAGGTTGCTAGGTGACAAAGGTCAGGAAGGTTGCTAGGGGCAGAGATCAGAATTGTTTTGGACTGAATAAATGTCTGATTCTCCTAGAAACTCCAGAGTGATCATTATCTTAAAATAAGTAGATAAGCCAACAAATACGGGCTAGACGGATACACACCCTCAGTCACTGGGTGAGGGAAAGGAAACCAAGATAAACAACAAAACAAACCAGACAAGGCATCATCCTAACGTACAGGCAGGCCAGGCGGTAGTCCTGAGAAACAGTCATGTACTGTCCCCCACATCCATCATCCATACTCCATCCCAAGTCTTGTTACCATGACAATAAGGAGCTGAGCTTTGAGAAGGCCAGTGGATGGTACGGGCCCTACAGGATGGGAAGCTTCAGCCAGCAGTTAAAATCCAGGCTTAGCCCAGGAGTTTCCCAGAGTATCAGGAGGCCCTTGAGCAGCTATGAATGGCCTGGTGATATGGCTACCTCACTGTGTCATGCAGGCCCTTGTTTGTCACATCAGTGATCATCCCAGAGCGCCTCGGAGGGGTCTCTGGCATTGGCCTTCATGGCCATGCCCCCACATTGCTTGCCTTCCAGCATATCCTCTGCTATCCCAAAAAGAAATCTATAATACCAGTTTGCTCCATGAGCCTCCTTTCTCCCACTTCTTTGGTTCAGGACACCTACGTTTGATCTGCAACAATGAATATATTCTACTCCTCCTTCAAGGTTAATAGGTAGAGGCCTTCTCTCCCTCCCTCCATCTAGCATCCTCAGCATTTTGTTTCCATAATTCACTTGGGTCTAGATTTCCCTATGACTGTGAGCAAAATGCTAGAAGCTACTGTTAACATGAAGCAGGAAATTTGTGTGGCATCTTGCATGTGTACATATCATTAGCTCTATTTTATTAAGGAGAAAACTAAAACTCAAGAAAGTTGTAACTTGCCCACAGTCATTTATCACATAGGTGGTGCTATGGATTTGAAGGTTGGTCCAGGTGATAACAGCTGAGCACTGCAGCTTCCTTTAGAAGGACCTGGAGAGCAGATCTATTATATTCCCAGGTCACCAAGCACTTCCCCTTTTGGTACTCTCATTAGACAGAGAATTAATAGTCCAGTGTGTGCCTTCTCCATTAGACTGTGAAGTTCACAGTGACAGCAATGGTGTTCATCTTGCTTTCTACTCTGTCCCACCTGTTACAAAGGACAAATTCCTCTACTTCTTACAACTGCACCTCGGTGCTTTTACGAAAGGCATCTGGACCCCTTTTGTGTAAGTACAAAGTGTCTGTTTCCAATCACTTAGCAAATAAAGTCAATCTCAGAAACTATAGAAAGGGAAATGAAAACCTCTCCTTTTGAAAGTATTTACCGTGTTCAAAACACATATGAAGTCTTCTCTTTTGATAATTCTGCATCATCTACAATTAGTATTAGTGAGGCACACATCTATCTCCCTAGACAGACTATCTATCAAAACTTTCATCTACTTATTGTTTAGGAATACTTATTATTAGGTACAGACATAATTTAGTGGAAATTCTGAAATTTAAGTCATTGGTAACATGTTTCTTATTAATTAAATCTCTGACAAAATACAAAGGGCAAGGAAGAATAAAATGTCCCCATTATTAAGACCAGAATTATGTAAACTAGCCGAACACCAGAATGATTACGTTAATTGTGGTACATTCATACAATGGAATACCATCCAATGAAAATGAATTAACTACTATACACCCAATGGTAAAAATGATCTCATAATGGGGACCCCTGGGTGGCTCAGTCAGTTAAGCTTCCGACTTCACCTCAGGCCATGATCTCATGTTTCGTGAGTTCGAGCCCTGCGTCAGACTCTGTGCTGGCAACTCAGAGCCTGGAACTTGCTTCGGATTCCGTGTCTCTCTCTCTCTCTCTCTCTCTCTCTCTCTGCCCCTCCCCCACTTGCAGTCTGCCTCTCTCTCTCTCTCTCTCTCTCTCTCTCTCTCTCAAAAATAGACATTTTTAAAAGGTTTTTTTAAAAATGATCTCATAATGGAACTTAAGTGAAAGTAGCCAGACAATGAAAAGTGATAATGTCCATTTATATAAAGTCCAAATTTGATGTTAGAAATCAGAATACTGATTACTCTGATATTAGACATAGTAGTGATAGGGAGGGAGCCCAGGGAGCTTCGGGGTGCTGGTAATGCTATATTTCTTGATCTTAGTGCTAGCTCACTTTAAGAAACTTTATTAGGCACATATGAGTTGTGCAGTTCCCTATGTGTGTTATGTTTTAATAAAGTTTACTTTGTAAAAAGTTCTCCACACTGGTGGAGCGATTTTTATACTGCGTCTTACACATGTAGTGGTAGGTGAAGCACTTCTTTGTACACTCCTGTCTAACCTACATTTTCTTTAGTCACTTTGCTGTTTATTTACTTATTCACGCTTGTGTACCCTGGGAACTAATTGGAAGACATCCTAGCCTACTACTCACTATTCGTGGGTTACATGTTGAAGTTCAGGCATTTACTCCAACATGTTCAAAACATATATGTGACTTAAATTAATCCAATTCATATCTTAATGTAGTCTATACTCTAGTGATATAAAGGAAATGAGTCATTAGCATGGAATTATCTACATACAAATTTTATTACTTGATTGGTCAAAAATCTAAATTAAAAAAAAAGGCAAGTGACTTCACAGAGACTGTTTCCAAACCCTACATTCAAAATAACTTGTCGTTCTATTTAGTGCTGAACTTCAATTATTTAAATCTATTTTAGAACATAAGTAACATTAGCCCACCAGTATCTTCCACATGATATTGAAGTTGAGAACTGGAATGAACCATTTTAAAAGTAAAATGTTGTTAGAATGTTAAAGTGCATAGTTATGAAATGTGTGTATGTATGTGTGTGCATACATGTGTATGTAATGAGCTTTTTTCTGGTGCCAGTTATGCAGAATTTCCCATAACATTTGCTTAAGTAGGGAATGAGCCTGATTATGTGCCCTATCATGCTCACTGCATACAAATTTTATTTTAGTTATAATAGTTTTAAGAGGATTGACATTTCCAACTTACTCTGCTTCTAAGCGACTACTTTAATAATAAGGATGATGATAATAATAATAATATCCAGCTAACTAAGCAAAGATGGTATGAACTCCTCGAGGACGAAAGTAAATAAAAATGGACACAATCATTCAAAGGAAAACGCTCTAGAACTCTTCTTTCCTTTCCATAAACCC
This sequence comes from Suricata suricatta, assembly GCF_006229205.1. Classification (NCBI taxonomy): domain Eukaryota; kingdom Metazoa; phylum Chordata; class Mammalia; order Carnivora; family Herpestidae; genus Suricata; species Suricata suricatta. Next base: position 58,912,610 of record NC_043714.1, read on the forward strand.
AGCAGGAACTTTCCAGTGCAAAGGGACACCCTAGCAGCAGCGACGCGACGAGCTCTCCAGGGAGGTCTCCCGTTCCCACCTGGGTCTCCCGGGACCCGAGGCATTGGGCCGGGCGCCCACCCGGCCGCGGGGAGGTCGGAGCGCCGCGGGCGGGCAGGTTAGCCGGTGCCCGCGTCCCGGGCGCGAACTTACCACCAGGGCGCAGCACAGCAGCTGGTTCATTGCGGGGCCCGGGAAAACTCAGGCGCTGGGCGGCGGCGGCGGCTGGGCGAGCGCTCCTGTGCGTCTCTGCGGCCCGTGCACTCATCACGGTATATATAGCGTCCGGGCGACAGGAAGTACCGGCTTGGCTTTGATCATTCATTCTCTATCTGGACCCAACTCTGCACCTTTCTTTTTTAGGAACTTGGGCGGGAGCCGTGGGGTGTGCGCAGAGCTCCGGGCTTAACGCTTTCAGAGCCGGGGCGGAAAGAACCGCCGGGAGGGGTGGGGGCGGGGGTGGGGTGGGGCGGGGATGTCTGGCCCTCCCAGGGGGAAAAAAAAAAAAAAAGAAGCCAGCAGGCTGCGAAACAAGGAGGCCGCTGTCTCCGCGCGGCCCTGAGGTTTCCTGGCCGCTTCCCGCCAGCGGGCGGCCTCCTGGCAGCAGCCACCGGCGGTGGGAGGGCCGGGCACACGCTGGGGCACCGCGCTGCCTTCTCCGCCGCCCTGCACCGCCGCCTCAGCCGAGATCGGGGCGCAGCCAGCCGTGGGTCATACACACTTTGTCCCCTCTTGTCCCGGCCCCTTCTGAGAGCTCTGAAAACAAGGCCTCTCCTCTAGGGGCCGCACTGGCTCAGGGCCCTGTTGGGAGCGGTCCTGAATGTCCAAGGTTACATAGACCATGCAGAAGGACCTTCTCTGACTTCTGTCTGGTTCTAGAGCGGGGGCTTTCCTCCCACTCACTTCTTGCTGTCTGGGGTAGGAGCCAGGGAGAATCAGCAGAGGAAAAACTTCCCGCCCAGGGTTAGGACAAAGCTTGGCAGGCTGTGGGATACCTTGGCCACTGTTTTCCTCATCAACACTATCATCATCAAAGGGCTCTTGGTACCTTAGAGTCCGAAGTACTGAACTTCCGGGATTACCTCTTCAAGGCCCTTCTCCGGGCACCAAGCTGTTGACAGAAGTTTGGTGCTTGCGTAAAGGGCTCTAGTTGGTCTCATTCACTCCCACAAGCCGCTTGTCTGAAAGTTAGTCTGGTCCTCAGGGGGCCTGCAGTTCAGGTTTTCACCAGGTGCTGAAAACATCACTTCAGAGCTGGCTTTCCCATCCCGATGGGAAGTGTTCACTGACAGGTTTCTTGAAAAGGGCAAGTTCTACTCGTCACCAGAGTTCAAGGGTGGAAGGGGTGTATCAGAAAAGGAGCCCCCTGGGGGCAAATATTGCCCACAGGGATCAGAGCATCTGCCCCTTCAAATGGACCCGTTTCCACCAGAAGTTCAAAGAGGATCCATAGACGGAGTAGAACATATTTAGAGGATAAGAATGTCAGCTCTTCTGGTCTGTGAATCGAAAGACAGGGGGTCTTGTTCAGTTTTGTCTCCCCAGTGCTGGAGCATAAGAGCTTGCTGGTTTCTTAAGTGAAATACGAATAAATGAGGGTCAGTGAGCGAGGACAAAGTCCTACGATTTCAGACCTCAACTTTTGTACTTCAGTTTTGACATCTACAGCCTGAGCAACTAACACAGACATACCGTGGGACCCAAATAAATTCAGATGTTAGTAGTAAACCCCTATATACATGACAATATTATTATTTTTACTAAGGTGATGTTTATGTAGGATATTATTTGAAGGTTTCTTTTTTAAGTTTATTTATTTTTTGAGAGAGAGAGAGAGAGAGAGAAAGAGAGAGAGACCTTGAGCTGGAGGGGCAGAGAGAGGGGAGACAGAAGATTCAAAGTAGGCTCCACACACTGGCGGCAGGGAGCCTGATGTGGGCTTGATTTCGGAACCGGAGATCATGATCTGAGCCAAAATCATACATTTAACCAACGGAACCACCCAAGTGCCCCTTAAAGAAAATTTTTTTGAAATATAATATGATGCCATATGCAGAGGCCAAACCTTGGAGAAAACTAATCAAGGATTGAGTCCTGCAGTGTTAACCCTGAGAAGTTCCATGTTTCTTGAAGCTCATCTCTAGGATAAAAACAATGCTGATATTACAGAAATGTAAGAGGTAACAAAGGAAAGCATGGAAAAGCCGTTACATAAATGAAGTTACTCGCTAGTGGAGAGCATTACAGAGAGCAATGCATGTAAGATAACTCTATCTAATGCCTGGCTATAGGAAATATTTACCAAATTATAGCTATGATTGTTCTAGTGACAGCTAAGACACTAATCTTTGGAGCCAGACACCTCGTCCTGAACCCTAGCTCTCCTTCAACCCAGTTCTGTGGCCTGAGGCAAGTTTTCCCTAACCTATTTGTGTTTCTGTTTTGTTTCTTTATCTGTGTAATGAGGATAAAAATCACACTTACCTCAGAGGATTAGAAATGTTGTTAATGAGGATTAAATTGGATAAAACGTAAAGCATTCAAAATGGTGTCTGGCACGTGGAAAGTACTCATTTCCTCCGAGCTATTCTTCTTCTTATTGGAGGTTCTCACTGGGGCATTTATATGAGCACAGGGTGAGTTGAGACTATAAACTCTGATGGCAGAAATCATGTGTCTTCTTTTGATATTCCTTGAAGCTTTTAGCTCAGGGTCTGGCTCCCTATAACTATTGGGAATTACAATAAATAACAGTAACAGTAATAGCGATGGTGGTTGTTGGTGTGGGGGGACGTGTAATTTCTTGTAATCTTGAGAAAAGTTGGGACACTATTTGGTTAGAATCACAAAATCGACCATGTGCTGTCTGTTGTCTGTGTATTTCAGGGCCCGACTCTGGGTCATTTATTAATCACTGATGACAGGAAAAAGGCAGACACGGTGAGTTATTGGTCATTTCATTTGTTATATCCCTGAAGCAATCTGGCTGATGCCTTTGGTCACCCCATGTGACCCACTACTGTGGGCAGCAGGCTCTGAACACTCTGAGGTCAGGGTTCATCTGAAGCGTGAGTTGGAATGGACCCAGGGAGTTGGGATTGAACCCAAGAGGGAATGTTTGAACAGTCACTTGACAGACCTCATGACTACATTCATCTTCCTGTGACAGATCCCTGAGTGGCAGAGGCCACTGGTGACATTAAATGGAGTGTCCCATAAATTTAACTTCCATTTCTGGTCACCAGACATGTATGATGCTGACTTTCTAGGCAACACCTCTTTAGATAACTCTCATCATCTCTTGCCTGAACCCTTTTGACTTAGGCCTCGTGTTGAACACATCTTCACTGCCTGTATTTCCGGCTGTTCCGCCTCTATTTCTGCCACTCCTAGGAAACAGCCCCAGAATACCGGGGGCTCCCATGAGGAAAACACTTCATCTCTTTAGCTCAGCGGCAAAGCACCTGCTACAGAAGGCCACTTTAACCATCAGCATAATGAAAATGCCTGAAACTCAGGACGGGAATTGATTTAGGTCATCTGGGAGACCAGGATTGCCGTGGGCTCTGAAGTGACTAATCAAGTGTCTAGATCATCTTGCGCCTAAGATCCCTCACCTGAAAATTGGAAATACTAGTTCTGAGCTATGTAAATGAAAGGTTATTAACTTGGAGAACAGAAACATATTCCCTGTTATTTCGTTGCTATTAAAATGAAGCCCTTTCTGATTTCACAGGAGAAGGAAAGGAGGAGAAATACTATGCAGCTAGCTTATTGATTTTCTTTTGTTTTATTAATGTTTGCCAATTCATCACGAACACACATGATTTTAAGAATATTAATATTCTAGACAAAAGCTATTTGACTTTTAAGGTGTTATAGACTATGTACAGAAGGTGACGTGTATTTGCTCTGCAACAATTATGTGTAGAAAGGCAAGGTTGTAGAGCGGAAGCATTTTCTCACTAAGTCGTCAGTTCCTTAAGGGTCTGCTTGAAAGTGCCAGACCAGGTGTCAGTAGGCAGTACTGTCAAACCCTTACTCACTGGTGGTGGGACACCAGCATTGTCACTCATTCAATTATAATAACCCTTTCAATGAAAACTGGCCATGAGGCCATCACACAAATGCATAAATATATACAGGATAGTGTGCTGCATGGAAAGAAATCAGTAGAGCAGGAGCGCCTGACCTAGCATGATGTGAAACAGCAAAATGAGTATTAACCAGTGGTAAGAAGGTAGTATGGGGGGGAGATCATTGGAGCAGGGAGGCCAGGGGCCAGCAGACCTGGAGATGGGAGGAAACAGGGTATGATTTTAAAGAACCTTAAGTAACCCAGTATGGCTGGCACATGGAAGGCAAAGCATTACATGAACTGGGTGAGGTTGGAGGGTAGAGTGGACAGTGGTCAGGCTGCAAGGTGTCATCAATTCTTTTCTTTTTCCAAAGGACCATAGGAAGCACTGAGGGGTTTTAGGCATGAGGTTATAGCTGCCATGAGGTGGAATTCTTTGAACTTCACCCTACCAACTTCTTAGGGTTATAGGTCCAAACATAGACACCCAAGCAAAAGTCTTCTGACACAAAAATCACACCGTACGTGCAAATGTATTTGTATTAATTTAATGAGGTTTCAACCTTTTACATCCCTGCGGGTGACAAAAATTCAAATAGTATGGACACATCTAGAATGGAGGGTAAATCTTCATTTCACCTCAGACCCCTCCCACCCCTTTACCAAAGCTGCTTTTGAGAGATGCTGCTAAATTGTGTCCCACATACATCACTATTCTTATTATTAATCTTACCACTTTTGGGGGGGGATCAGTAAAACAAGTTAATGCTATTGCCCTTAACCCCTGTCCATGGCATTGGAAGGAGCCCTGCACATTTTAAGTGGGAAACCTCATCTCTCTAAGTGAGATCTATGAGGAGAGCTGCCTCATTCACAATTCAGGGCTCAGCAACCACTATCAGCTCATCAAGAAGTGGAGGCTCAAAACATGCCTTAATCTGCTTTGGCTGCCATATAAGAATGCCACAGGCTGGAGGGCTTCAGCGACAGGCATTTGTTTTCCATTAGTTCTGGAGCCTGAAAGTCCAAGATCATGGCGAGCTTCTGGTGAGTCCCCATTCCTGGCTTGTATGTGGCCACCATCTCACTGTGTGCTCATATAACCTCTCCTTGGTGCCTGTTCCAAAAGCTATCGCTCTTCTTCTTAAAAGGCCACCAATCGTATTGGACTAGGGCTCCAGCCTCAGGACCTTATTTAATCTTAATTACCTTCTAAAAGTCCTATGTCCAAATGCAGCCACTTTGGTGGTTGGATTGCCAAACTATGAATGAGGGGGGAATGCAATTCAATCCTTAGCCACATAGGTCTACCTTCCTCTTTTTGTACTCAATCCCATGCTTATGTTTCCAGGGAAGTTTGACTTTTGCCACATAGTGCTCAGTAACTGTTATAAATCTGTTATAGATATATAACTGTAGGGCCAATTTTTTCTCTCCCTTCCATTTCTTTTTCCTTCTCTGGACTCTCCCCCTTTTCCGTCTAATGAAGTAGCCTCCATGGTTCTGGCAGCTCCGAGTTATGCCTACATCATCTTATAAAATACATTACCTATTTATAGATTCTGGTTTCTCTGACTATATGAGATCAGGAAGCCTCTAGCTGGGAGGAAATCTTGTGCACTCTTTGATAAAGGTTTTTAATAGAAGAACTCTGTAACACTAAAGAGTATACCCTGTCCACTTGAGCAGAGGAAGACATATGTCAAGCCTTTCTGCACATACAACACAAATCACAATTGCCTCATTGAAATTGCTGTCAAAGGTTGTGCCAAATTCCTACTATCTCTGGGTAGGGAAGTTGGGAAACAGGAACAAAAATCTCAACAGACTGTAACAGAGTGTCTGTTGTTCTCAGCAGCCCTAAGAAGGGACATAACCCATGCATATAAATACTTTGACCTTGTCTGCCAATTGTTCTAGTCACTTTAACTGGGGTCTCCTGAAACTCAGATATCCATCCAGTACCTACTCATTCCTAAGAAATTGGCTCCTTAATTGAACAGGGATGCATATCCCAAGAAACTACTCACCTGGAGGAGGAACAAATAAATGCTTATATCTGAAGAGTTCGAGAATACTGCATATGCACTCAGAGTTCCTCTTTTAAAATCCTTCAAGAAATTTGGTCACCTCTAGCATCAATACAAAGATGTTCCCCCTTCCCCAGCCTCCCTGTTATTTATCTGCACCTGGCTCATACAAATATGGTAGATAAGAACTCTTAGAACTATTCTCTTAATAGTCAATTAGGTGCTTCTATCTGGGAAACTCCTCTGCTTTAACTAAAACAAACCCTTGGAAACAAAGCTTTTGGTGAGACAGTCTTCAGAGAAAGTAGCCTGCAAGAGAGAAATGCTTCCTGAAACCAGAGTTTGCCTATAAAAGGTTTAGCCTAAAGGAGTGTCTTTAGGTGAATACAAGCTAAAGGGCAGAAAATACTTTTTAATATTCAGCTGAAAGGATACCATTAAGAAAACCAAGAAAGGAAATCTATTTCAGTACAAATAAAGTAACTTATCTTCATTTACTCAACAAATGTTTACTTAGTCCCTAGTAGCTTCCAGACATTGTACTCTGATATCGACAAAATAGTTCCTAGACATTTGAAGTTTCTGGTCAGGTTAGGGTGAGAGAGTAATGAAGTAAGCCTGGAAATTCATTCTTTGGATGGTGGATGGCCAATTGTAGAGAGTGGTAAGAGGGTTGAAATCCATAATGTAAGTTGGTACAATGGTGCTTAGCTAAGAATGGGCTACTGTGGCTGAGTTCTCCTTAGGGAAGAACTCTCTGAAGAAGCAACTTCCAATCAGACCATGGAATGATGAGATTTATTCCATGAGGTGGAGTCAAAGTCTTTCCAGATAAAACAAAGGGTAAGTGGGGTACCCCAGATGAGAAATGTCTGTGGGCTAGAGCTAAGGGAATAAGATGGAGATTTAAACCCTATGGGGCCAGAGGGGTGGGCAGACCCAAGCCATGCAGTGTCAAAAAGATCAGAGGAAGGATTGAGCACTTTATGTTTTTAATTTTTATTTTTTAATATAATTTATTGTCTAGTTAGTGAACATATAGTGTTATACAATGTGCTCTTGGTTTCAGGGGGTAGATTCCCATGATTTATCACTTACATACAACACCCAGTGAGAATTGAGCACTTAAGTTGGAGGGTAAGGAAGCCACTGGTCTATCTCAAGATGTGAGAGAAGGATTTGACATACATGTAAAAGAATTGTTTTTGGTGGTGGTAATGTGCCAGGACAGAAGCAAGAGGACCACAGGAAGTAGAAAGGTAGTTGTCACCAGGACAATCATCATCAAACTCTTAGATCCTGAGATGTACATTCTTTGATAAAGACTTTTCATAAAAGAGCTCAATTACATTAAATAGTATACCCTGCCCACCTGAGCAGAGGAAAACATATGTCAAGCCTTTCTGCACATACAACACATACCACAATTTCCTTGTTGAAATGTCAATCAAAAGTTGTACCAAATTTCTGATATCTCTGGGTGGGGAAGTTGGGGAAAAAAGAACAAAAATCTCAACAGACTGTAACAGAGTATCTGTTGTTCTCAGCAGCCTGAGGAGGAGAAATAACTTCTACTGCCATCATTCATATCCAGTTGTCCTCAGTCAAGTCATTTAGTTTCTCTGAGCCTCTGATTTCATAGTCTATCAAAAGAATATTCTAATTACCTAATGTATCTGTACATACGTTCTAAGGATACAAGGCGAATCAGATAACATGTGGAAGAGCTCATTAATGTTGAAGTGCTATGTAAATTTCCAATACTATTAATAAAGGATATTTCCTTGTGTCCTATGTTTGGAGTAAGTGACTAAGATGTAAGAAGGAAACAAGGGAACTAAATGGCAAAATAAGCAAATATGCAAAAAGAAGCATCTATGCTGAGTACCTAAACTTTTATGCTTTTTTAAGTTTCTACATATTTTTCTAGATACTTGAGGTTTAATTATTCCCCAAAGTAATAGTAATATAAATAATAATAATAATAATGACAGCATTTTTAATGCCTACAATTTTTAAGGCAGTGTACTATCTTATATTTATTAACTTCCATGATATAGAAACTATTATTCTTCCCATTTTACTAAAAAGAGAGCTAAGGCTCTGAGAGGTTAAGTAACTTGTATAAGATCAACAGCTAATGAATGGATTTGAGTCCAGATAGTCTAATTTTAGAGCCTGTGCTCTTAACTACTAGTTCTGTTGCTTATAATAAATTTACAGATTTTCTAAAGCTAGAAGTAAATTTTTTTTCTGCAGAAAACTTAGGTATTGGGTGTATGTCAATAACAGCCAACAGTTAAAAGTCGATGAGGGTTTTATCTTCTTAGATCAGATTCTGCTATACGTACAGATATTTATAAGCAAGAAGACCCTCAATGGTCACACAATATGAATTTATACTGAGAAAAAATTTTAATGTCTATTCATTTTTGATAGAGTGCAAGTGAGGGATGGAATCTGAAGCAAGTTCCAGGCTCTGAGGTAGACAGTTGACTTAATCAGGATTCTTACATTCCAGGAGGTGAATTAGCATTTCAGCCATTCAGTTCTATCCATCTTCTGGGACCACCAGACTCTGTTACTGATGGTAGAAAAATGGGCTCTTCTTTGGTGAAATCATGCATATTCACGGCACTTGGTGGGTTAAAACACGCATTCTTACTGGGAGCAGTATATCCCACAAGTGGGCAAAATTTGTTAAGGGTGGTGAAAAAAGTCTGAGATTTTGCAAGGGTTTTATATTTCTCCAAAGCACAGTCCTACCTGAAGAAAAATCTTATGCCTTGGTATTTAATTTCTCTCTTTAAATTAAGTTAAAGTTTTCTCCTTTAGGGGCAATAGTGAAAAAATAAGTGGGAAAACACTGGGCTAAAGTATTTTGGCCCCCTCTATACCCTTCTGGGAAGATCAAATGTAACCAGTTCTTTGCTCTTCTTTTTAGAATTGGTGAGTATGATAACTGTGGGCTTGTCTATATATGGCCTTTATTATATTGAGATACTTCCCTTCTATACCTGATTTGTTGACACTTTGTTTATTATGAAAACATGCTGAATTTTGTCAAATGCTTTTCTATATCTATTGAAATGAACATGTGGTTTTTATCCTTCTTTCTATTAATGTAGTTTATTAATTTGCATAAGTCAAAACATTCTGGCATCCCAGGGATAAATTCCACTTCATTATGGTGTATGATCCTTTTACTGTGCTGTTGAATTCAGTTTGCTAATATCCAATGGAAGATTTTTATTATGGATATAGACCCATACTTGTAGACCTCTACCTGTAGAGGGTAGATTAACCGGACTAATGTGTATTATAACATCACACTGTGCTGAAATATTCTAAAATAAACTACAGACATAATAACAAGAACCCAGAGCAAGGGAGTGGACAGGGGGAAGAGTTGTGTGCAGGAAGTAGCTCAGAATACAGGAGAGAGAGGACAAGATTTGGCTCTGGAGGAATATAAACAACATGTGAACAAAAGCAACCCAAATTATGTCACTACCGTTCCTCCTCAGGTATGTGAAATGGCCTTTGAAGGTTCATGTTTCTGTAGGCACCACATGGAAGTCAGTGAGAATTAGGCAGGTGGGAGCAGTCAAAACCAACAACAGTTAAGGTCACCTTTTGAGTCCCAGTTAGAAGAACAGTGTCTGCACTATGATTTCTTCTCTCAAAAGACACATTGCTTCTGCTAGAAGGCGTTCCAGTAGAGGTAAAGGCACCCTTGAACTTTGAAACCTGGCCAACTGGTGGGAATTTGCACAGTGGAACCAAAGGCTGGACCTAGAAATGATGACTTAGTGGTTCTAACCCCAGTCAGTAGTGCAGCAGGGATGCTTTCTTGTCAAGAGCAAGCCTCGCTGCAGAGGCTCTCAAATTCACAAAGGCTGTGGGACTTCTGTCCAAAAATATGTACAAGGGCTCATATACTTTTTGCATTGAACTTTAGAAGCTTCCTGGCCTCTGACTTTAGGAGGGAGATTGATGTGTCTCTTCAGTTTTAAAGAGATGTTCCTTGGTACAGAATAATGGTTAAGGATATTGGTTAAGAATAATATTGTTGTATTATCATTTGTCATATTTCAATATTTGTATTTCCTGAGTTTTTGTCTAGATACCTGTCCTGAATTTTCGATGTTAAATAAATGAGGGTTGTTTTCTTCTCCCCAGTGCATCATTTTATTGACAGAGACTATAAATGGGCTCGCCCTTTGAAATTGTGTACACTCAGATCTCGGGGCAACTGATTCTGTTTGGCAGGTGTGGGATGTGTGATTGAGTCATTCTAGAATCTCAAAGAGATATTTGTTAGAGGGAACAGCAAACAGTGACTGAAACAGTAGCTCCTTGGTTTCCTGACAATCTGGTACTTACCACAGTTTACATTTGAAGGAGACTTTGCTGCTCCTTTAATGGCTGTTGGACATAGAGGAGATGAAAGGAATACAAAAGTGTAAGTCACAAGGGGCAGGCACAGTGAGAAGTGTGGAAGAAGGGCTTTTGGTCACCTTTAAAAAAAAACTATCTAGGGGTACCTGGGTGGCTCAGTTGGTTGAGTGTCCAATTCTTGATTTCAGTCCAGGTTATGATCCAAGTAGTGGGATCGAACCTTGTATCAGGCTCCACACTAAGCATGGAGCCTGCTTAAGATTGTCCCTCCCTCTCTCTCTCTCCCTCTCCCCTGCTCATGCTGTCTCTCTCTAAAATAAAAAAAAATTTTCAAAAAACCATGTAAGATAAAGTTCAGATAGGATGAAAATCTGGCAGTTTAGTAGCAAATGTGGCCAATCATGTGTGACCGTTTTAGATGAAAAACAAGAGTTCAGCCCTGACACTGGACACTGCACCGCTTATATTTGAAACCTTGTTGCCTTGCTCTATATGCTTTCATTTGTCTGGATCTCAGTTTCTCCATCTGTACAATGGAGAATCCAAAATTATTTACCTCTTAGAATTTTTCAGAGTTAAACAGGCAAATATACGCAAGGCTCTTAGAACAAAGTCTAGCAAGCAGTCAGCTCTTCACAAACTGCAGCACTTACCAATAATCAAATTCGCTGATGTATTACTTAAGAATGATTGTACCTTGGGCTGTGTGACATGGTTGTCTTGGCCACTGAATGAAGAGATTTTATAGTTCCAAAGACTGTTCGTGCTCTCTGTTTAAGGGTATAAACTAGATATTTGAACCAGAAAATCTGGCAACCATGGCAGTCAAATCAGTGGGAACGCATGTCCGGGAGTGCCTACAGTGTGTTCCACCCTACACGAAGCACTGTGGAAACTGACCACAGGCAGATGTCCATGTGTCTTCCCTGTCTTCTGGGAATTTGTTACCTGGCCTCTTAATCAGAACTTGGTTTATGCTGTTACACATGCTTTTTAAAAAATTACAGGAAGGAAGTGCTGCAGGAGGTCAGAAGGCACAGTGATATGAACATGATATGAAGTTTTCAACAGTTTAGGGGGTAAGAAGGATGCATTTGAAATGAGATTGGGGGCACCTGGAAAGACTTCGTGAAAGAGAGGGGCTCTGAAAGATTAGCAGGGCTTTGAGAGACAGACATGAGAAGGAAATGGATTCCAGGGGGGAAGCACAAGGCTATTGAAGACCCAGGGACAGGCAGGGGTGTTGTGCGTGTGTTAGTGGTAATGGTGTGGTGGATGAGCTGGTGCTGAGGGATGCATGGTTCAAGCAAAGGGAAGGTGAGTAGCACAAGTGGGGCAGCACCTTGTCTTTGGTGCTGAAGCTGCAGGGAAGGAAGGGACTGAAGGAAAACTCTGGATGATTTTGAATGCCAGGTGCTACTATTGCTTTACAAACTGTGGAAGCTCAGAAGATTTTTGAGATACCACTGAAGGCACCATTTATAAACCACTTTATTCCTTTTGCTTTAAATGTTTTATTTATTTTTGAGAGAGAAGGAGAAAGAGACAGAGCGTGAGCAAGCCAGGGTAGAGATAGAGGGAGACACAGAATCCAAAGTAGGCTCCAGGCTCTGAGCTGTCTGCACGGAGCCAGATGCAAGGCTCAAACTCAGGAACCACGAGATCATGGCCTGAGATGAAGCTGGACATTTCACCGACTGAGCCACTCAGGTGTCCCACTTTATTCTTTTTAAAGCACTTTACGTACTTCATTTCTTTAAGTGCTTAGAGCAAGACAGTGCAATAGTAAAGGAGCCATTATTTGCCTCACATCAGCCCAGCCATGTCACACACGTTGCAAATAAAGCCAAAAATCAAGATATTGTCCTATTCACACCTGGATAAGGATTAGGAGAAAGGGGACTGGATGATGTGGACCACCTGTGGACCACTTTGCAAAGTTAGTTGTCTGGAAATAGGATCTGCCTTTGTTTCAAACTGTGTCAAATGTTTAAGTAGGAAAGATGTTTTTATTCACACAGTATATCTGTATTTCACAGTACCTTTAAATATACCCATCATTTTATCATTAAGCCGTAAGACAAAATCAAACACATGCACTGTGTTTTTAAGTCAACAAAATATCATTAGTTTGTTTAATCATCTGATCTTCCCAGTAACTGACAGGTAGATTGGTTAAAACATGATTGGTATTTCCATGATGAGGAACGTTGCACTCAGAGGACCAGTAACCAATCCAAGGTGGCACAGTTAGCAAGTAACAGATAAAACATTCAGAGCTTGAAGCCTAAATTATTTAAAGACTTTCATACTCCATTATACTTTTGTTATTTTTACTGAAGAATGATTGATACACATTTCAGGTGTACAACATAATGATTTGATATTTACATATGTTACATTCTTTTGCTAGTTATTTCTGCTTAATTCAATTCCATCATTTGACAGTAAACTTCTGTAGACCGAAGGTCACTTTCAACTATTACTAGAATCCTTCCTTTCCGAATTATTTGAAGCCTTGTGGGCAGGTGCCAAGATGGAAGAGTACACGTGGCTCATCTGAGACATGGGCTGGCTCTCTGCATGGTGCCCAAACTGGTCAGTAGCACTAAGGGACTCTGCCAGCTGACTTGACTATGAGACATGTTGCACTTTGTTGATTCTTTGGCCCACATTCCTCTCCTCCCATCATCCACGCCCTTCACCCCCAGGCTGGAGAAGCAGAGAGAGTCTGACACTGGAGCTCTACCTTTTCTGGCTGAATATCCGTCTGCGTCAGAGTGGTGTTGGCTTTGGCGCCTGGGTGACTGGACTTGAGACCATCCTCAGGCAGCTGAGATGGTTTCTTTCGGATGGTTTCTTGACCTGTGAAGCCAAAAGAAGCTCACTTCTGCTTAGAGACCTCAAAATTTCAATGTGGAGTTTGGTTTTGGACATTTTCTAAAGCTCTACTCAGTTCTTAAGAAATGAAAAAAGTTTAAGTCATTTTCAAAGAAGTGACGTTGCAGGTTGACGTGTCAGCTTATGGGACTACAGCTGAGCTCATGCTGTCCAGGGCATACTTGTCTAAATGACACAGGGACTCAGGGAAGCCAGTCATCCCTCTGTTGTTTTGCATTACCGAAAAGGCAAACCTCCCACAGGGTGGGTGTAAATCCTGGCATCCATACAAAAATGATGAGAAACATTTGCAATCTCTTTAGAACCTTATAAAGTTAACAGCTTACCATGGGGAGGTACTGCTGGAATGGCTCATCTGAAAGAAGCTGAAAGAAGTAACTGAGATTAACTAGTGTGATGAGTAAAACCCTAGATGTGTGACCTATGCATTCCATGAGATATTCCTATGTATTCCAAGGAGCAGCATTCTCCTCTGAAACTATTGCCAGTTAGCACTTAAATGAAGTTTTGTTGAGTGGTGGATGGATGCCCAGTGCATTCATCATCGGGGCTTTATTGAAAACTTTCCATTTGCCTGGAAGGCCCATTTCCGAATACATTTGTTCATACATTCAGTCAAGAAACATTATAAGGACCTTCTAGGTGCCAAGCACTGTACTCCACACATCACAGATATGAGTAAGTCAGCATTCACATGTTCAAGGAATTTATAATCCAGTAGGGAAGACAGATAAGTGACAAGTTGAAACAGAAGGTACAAAAGACAAATACAATGTTAATTGAGGGAGGAAATAGCTCAGTACTGGGAGTCAAGGTGAGGGTCTAACAGTTCAAACAAATAAACTAATAACAAACAGGAAATCAACTAGAATTCAATTCAGGAGTTACTGAATAAAATGATAAGAGTAATAAACACTACAATGTATTAAATATCCATGAAGTTCAATGTCTTTTACATACTTCATCTCAAATATCACATTTTATAGTATGCATTTTCCAAATCAGGGAACCTTGATCAAAAACTTGCTCAAGCCCATACAACAAATGAATGACAGGACTGAGGTTAAGATATCGCTCCACTAAAGTTATTACGTACAAGGTATGTAAATACAAGGTTGGTTCTTAATTCATATATCAATTCTTTACAACTACCCACTCCTTTGATATACCACTATCCCTCTGTATCTAATTCCAATCTAATTCACTCATCACTTGAAGGAACTCTCTCGACACACCTTCCTGCCTTTATTTTTCACTGTCACATTTGTCATCATCTAACATACAATATACTATATTCATCATTTCTAAGATTCCCCTTTATTTGTGTTTTTATATCTCTGAAGTTATGCATCGAAACATCAACAACATGGCAAAGTTTGCAATGTGTTTTTCTTTGTTTAGACAGTGTTTTCACTGTTTTAGGCAGTGCATCAAGTTGATGTCATGTGCAGTATTGTGCTTATATTATATTGCTTATTTTCTGTCTTCTTCCAGAAGAATATAAGCTCTAAGAGGGCAGCACTTTTGTCTGACTTGTTTGTCTTTGTACTTTCATTTCATGAAATGTTGTTGAATAAATTAATGACCAAGTAGACAGTGAATGTCTTTATGTATCAGTATCTGTGTGAGGTATCGGATATAGAGTGGGGAATAAAGTAGACATGGCTTTTACCCTTCTGGAGGAGATTCAAGTGAAACAAACAAACAGAGACATAAATAAACGTGAGGTGGGGAGTTGAGAGAAGTGAAAATGCGGAGGGTGCTTGGAGAGAAAAAATGGGGTGCTTTCCAAACTGAGATTGGGAAGTTAGAGAGGCCCTCTCCAACCTGGTATCAGAAAAGTGAAGGCAATAAATTCAAGAATCCAGACTACTGCACTACCTAACATACAAAACAGCCAATCTTGACTATCAGAATCCAAAATATTTTCTCCCCTCTTGCAACAATGGACGACACTTACTGTATCTGCATGCACCTGTAGTTATATTTTGCAGGTATCCTTTATGTTCACCTAGATTACAAATGTATCCAGCCTCCGGTCGAATAGAAAGAGCACTGGATTAAGAGACACTAGGCCTAGCTTTGCTCCTACTTTACATATTGGAGAAATTATGTAAAATCTCCAGATCTCTGTACCTATAAAATTAAGAGTTTACATTAGAGAATCTCTAAAGTGTTACTGAGCTTTAACATTTATTTATTTATTTATTTTAAATCCCATTTTATTTTATTTTATATTTTTATTTTTTTTATAATATTTTATTGTCAAATTGTTTTCCATACAACACCCAGTGCTCTTCCCCTTAAGTGCCCTCCACCATCACCACCACCTCTTTTCCCCTCTCCCCCTTCCCCTTCAACCCTCAGTTCATTCTCA
>NC_043714.1:58928535-58970252 GCF_006229205.1 Suricata suricatta
TCCTATTGATAGAGCACTGGAGACATTGAGATGAAAGAAAGAAAAAAGGCACAATACATTCATTTAAGATATCTAAGACTTTGAGGAAGAGACTGGTACACTGATGACTTCGATATAATGCAGCATAGAATTTCCTCTGTTTATGAACTTTAAACTCTTATTATTGCCTTTCCAAGTGTAAGCAAAGTCTCCCTCTTCATAAAGGCACTTAACTCACCTGCCACCAGCAGTTGGGGCATGTGACCACATCAACTAGTCACTATTGCATTGGATTTGAGAGCTATTCGATGAGAGGTGGCTTTGAGAACCTAAGTTGTTTGTAGGAAAATAAGTGTCTGTATGCCAGGGTAACATGGGAATTGAAAGTCAAGTTTGCTTTGTTCCACATGGAAGAGGATGAGTGTGGGAGGGCTGGGAAAGCAGTTGTCAAAGACGCTACTGAGGGAAGTTTTGGAGGGCTTTAATGTCTCCGTGTCTCCGTTGATTTTGAAGGAAGAATAATACTTAAGGTGGTATATGAGTTGGCTAATTACCTTATATATTAGCCTTCAGGTGCAAAATAGAGTACCCAATTAAAGATGGACTGAATAGAAGTACAATAGTTATTCCACTTAATATAAAATACAGAGGCAAGGGTTTAGTTCAATGGTTTAAAATGTCATTGAAGTGTTCAGTTCAGCAGCACAGATACTAAAATTGGAACGATACAGAGAAGGTTAGCATGCCCCTGTACAAGGATGACACACAAATTCATAAAGCCTTCCATAGTGAAGAAAAAAATGTCATTGAAGATTCAAGCTCTTCTACATTTTGCTCCATATTCCTCAGAATATTGGGTTTTGGGGCCACCTGGGTGGCTCAGTTGGTTGAGTGTCCAAGTTAGGATGGGGTCATGATCTCACACTCATGAGTTCGAGCCCCACATTGGGGTCTGTGCTGACAGCTCAGAGCCTGGAGACTGCTTTGGATTCTGTCTCCCTCTCTCTCTTTGCCCCTCCCCAACTAGCACTCTCTCTCAAAAATAAATAAACATAATAAAAAAACTTTTTAAAAGAATATTGGGTTTTGTTCTTAAGGTTTTAACACTCATGATTGCAAGAAGGCAGCCAAATCACTTGGCATAGTATTTTAAGGAATTGTACCTAAAAAGGCAAAAAGGGACAAGTGTTCTCCAAATTCTCCTTATTAAAAAGAAGAACCATGCTCTTCTTGCCCTGATTCCTCATTTCTTACCCCTGTCTCAGTAGAGTTCCCTTCAGATCCCAGTGCTCATGGTGGGCCACATGTCCATACACCAAATGCAAGAGAAGCTGGTAAAGTATGTGCCTGTCATTTGCAGTCTCCATATGGGATGGCAGATTCTGTCTGCTAGGAGGAGGTGTATGTGTGAAACAGGGAGGTGATAAATGTGGGGTTGTTGGGTCAGCCTTCAACATCATCTTCAAAACAGGAAAAGAAGGTGTAGGGAGTTATTAATGGATCTCAGGATCAGGCTCTGGCACAATCCTTTGCTTTCTGAATTGTAGGCATTCAATTGATATTTGTTGATTGTAGGATCATTGTCATGGGAATGGAAAATCAATGTTGGGTCAGGCAAGTGAATAGTAAAATAGGTTATTCTTCCCAGTCCATGGCTGGATGAAGAAATTTTTAATTTTGTTACTCGAATAGGTAACTGCTGATATTTCTCCTGGGTGGATAAACTTAAATATTAATTCAACATCAAGAGAGGTAGTGGTGGTTTTTATAAAACCGTGTCTAATTTGGCAACAGTTATATAATCTAAAAGCAAATCAGGAAAAAACCTGAGTTAAATGGAAAAAGACCAGATCCTAGGAAATAAGAGTTTACTGAAAACACCATGTGTGAAGTTCTAATGAAAAAAAGAGTGTAAAATGGCCCCAGGGCTATGGAAAAAATTCAGTACATCCTAATAAAGTACTTAGTGTCTGTTGATTACACATGGAAACTCACAACAAGGAAGAGGGCATGAAATTAGTTCATTTAAAAGAAACTTGACTATATAAACAAGCAGGCATTATTAACATGTTTAAAAAACTTCCTTTGCCTTTCTCACAAGTACAAACAAAGCAGAAAGCCAAAAAGCAACAACAACAACAAAAAAGAATACCACATGGAGACTGACAGAAGACATGAGTCATTGGTTAAAAGGGTGTGAATTATTTTAAATAATTCATATGAAGTAAAGCAGAGAGACTTCCAAATTAGTATAAGCATGTTGTAGCACACTGATTCTTTGAAATGACTTCTCGAATTTCTTTTTATGTCTTTTAAACCCTTTTGCAGAACAGTGAGAACTTGCTTGGAGCCTGGAAAACATTAGAAATGAATAAAAGGTATGGAGTTATTTCCCATTGCTCTTTCTTGGATGAGATTGCTCCATTTTTAAATGATGGAGGCTATTTAACTCTAACCACAATATACTTTCAGTGTTTTTTTCATCTCGAGTTTTATTATTTTGCTCCACTCCACCCTATCTTCTAATGAAAAGGGGCCACACAGGACCATAGGCTGTTGACTCCTCTTTAACATTTCTAATTTCATAGTGTTTGCTATGATATGCCAAGTCAGGTACCACATTTCTGATGTAAATTTTTCTTTCCACCCAGACTGGACTCACAGTCTTTTTGGAGTTGTGGTATGCTTTTTGTTAATCAACTTTCTTTCTTTCTTTCTTTCTTTCTTTCTTTCTTTCTTTCTTTCTTTGCTTTGAGAGAGAGAGAGTGGGTGGGAAGGGGCAGAGAGAAAAGGAGAGAGAGAATCTCAGTAGCACTGAGGGGCTCAATCCCAGGAACCATGAGATCGCACTGAGCCAAAATCAAGAGTTGGACACTTCAGGGGTTGGACTGACTAAGCCACTCAGGTGCCCCTGTTTATCAACTTTCTAACATCACTTAGACTTCCTAGATTCCTCCAGTCGTTGGAGATAACGATGTAATTTCTACACTTCTTTGGGCATCTGATGAGCCCTGGTGCCATGGTTCTTCCACCAGAGTCCGTGTTAGAGTTACACAAGGAGCTTTTACCTGCATACAGTGTCTACTTGCCCTGGCACACCAGATCGGAATGTCCAGGGCTGGACTTGGCCAACGTACCTGGAAATACTTCTTGGAGTTATTCTGATGTACAGGTCTGGTTCGAATCATTAGTCTGTTCAAATCAAATTTATCCTCAAGAAAGAAAAAGAAAGAAAAGAAACAAAAAGGAAAAAATTGAAAAGAAATAGAAAAATAAAGCTTGTGTAGCCCCCTCTTACACTAACTACCATGACACCGACCTGGTGTGGCAGTCCTGGGAACTGGCATAGGGTGATGGCTAAGAGATCAACTCCCTGCATTCAAATTCCCACTCAGCAGTGTGCCCTGCATCAAATGAAGTAGCCACTCAAACTATGCCTGCATTTACTCCTCTTACAGTGAATATAATAATACTTGCAGTAATTTGGGGTTTAAATTATATATTAAACATAAGATTAAAACTGATAAAGGATTTGCTGATACACTAGGGTAAAGTATTTGTTCAAACAGTGCCAACTATTATTATTTCAGGCTGCTCAGAGGCTAGACTTGAAGTTAAATAGTATGTCTTATCTTAAAAGATGAAAAAACATGAGTGACTGTAAACAAAAGGGTGTTTTGTTTAATAGATAGAACATTAAAAACCTGAGATACAAAGTGGGATTTTGTTTTGGGTCCATGACATTACAAATGTTGGGGCCATATTTTAATTAAGTAATTATGTTAGCATTGAGAATGCCAGAGTCCCTTTTAATGGCACTAATAAAACCCCAAGATGCCATACAGTGACATCTAGAAATTACTGGATTGGATAGTTATGGATGGTGTTATTTATTGCAGGCCCAGAGAACTTGGTCATTCATTTATTCACTCATTCAACAACAATTGCTTGAGCCGCTAACATCTGCCACTGTTAAGAGTAAGAATATAATCCATGCTCTGCTTTCTGAAGCTTTCTTCAGGAACTTGAGAATCAGAGTGCACGATGCAGAGAGCACCCTTCAGAAGAAAGATGTTTGAACTGATTCTTTTTTTTTTTTTTAAGTTTATTTATTTTGACAGTGACAGAGATAGCACAAGTGGGGGAGGGCCAGAGAGAAAGAGAAAGAGAGAGAGAATTCTAATTGAGTTCCACATTGCCAGCACAGAGCCCATCCTGGGACTCAGACCCACAAACCGTGAGTTCATGACCTGAACTGAAACAAGAGTCAGACCCTTAACTGACTGTGTTGACCCAGGCACCCTTGAACTGATGAATTCTGATGGAGGTCCACTTGATCCCTGGAGCTAGGCTGTTTCCATTCCTTCCAAAGTTTGGCAATTTGCTTTTCCTTTGATTTTTTGAACCACTCAGGTCCTTATGATAAATTCCTTTATGCAAGCTGGCAGGAGTGTTTTTATGGCTATTATACCCACTCTAGTAAATTACCTAGAGTCAACTGATAGCATCCTCTGATCATGTCCAAGTTTTGTAGCGATGCTCTAGACCAACAGTTTATTTTTAGTGAGCTCATTTGACTCCACAGACATAGTCTGTAGGTCACTAGCCAACTGACATTTTATCCTCAACAAGCTAAGTCCACATCCTAATCTCAGCATTTGGGAAATATTTTTCTGTCTACGTGGAGAGAAAAAATGTGAGCCACAGACTGAATTTGCAATCTTATGACGTTTGAGCTACTAGAATTTGTTATGGAAAGAAGAGTTTTGTTATAAATATGAATTTTATAATAATTTATATGAGTATTATCACCATCAGCAAATAAGGAAATTTGCCTTGTTGGTTAGCTTTTAAAAATAGCCATGGACAGGATGATGGCAGGTGTATGATGCCTTAAATAAGTAGCTCTCACCCTGCTCAAGGAATAGCAAGTTTTTCCAGTAAAGAGAAAAGATAAATTGGAAAGCAGAGGCACTGGCAGCATGGGCACAGATCTATGAGGTTTGCATAATGATTTCAAGCACAGAATCCCGTCCTAGACACACACCCGTGTGACTTCACTGTCACTCTTTATAGAAGCTGCCAGATAATAGCAACATTCAACAGGTTGTTTAAATGACTGAAGTCGAGTTCAGGCTCCACTGCTGATTTCCTTGATCAACTCAGTTAATCATGCTGAGCCTCAAGATTCTTAGTGGGATCCGTAAAGTGGGACAAAAATAGTGTCTGCCTTCTGGCTGAATAAAGTTGAAATGAACTAGCACTCAGATGACAGTCATAGAGACATTCAAAATATTGTCATTCTCCTCCCCTTTTAGGGAAGACTGAACTTTCTCATCTCTTTTAGAGTGAGTGCAAGTGACTGACCATAGCCAGTGAAATATGAGCATAACTGACATTTGTTGCTTCTGGGAAAACTCTTAAGAGCCATTGTTGGGGTGCCTGGGTGGCTCAGTAGGTTAAGTGTTTGATTTTGGCTCAGGTCATGATCTCACAGCTTGTGAGCCTGGAGCCTGCTTCGGATTCTGTCTCTCCTTCCCTCTCTCTCTCTGCCACTCCCCCACTGATGCTCTGTCTCTCTTCGTCTCTCAAAAATTAATAAATATTAAAATGAATAAACAAACAAACAAATAAACAAACAGACAAATGAAGAGCCATTGTTAGATTCCCAGTCTCATTGTCTGCTTCAGTAACATCAGTGTTCCAGATAGTAGCCTCCCTATCCACAGGAGTCCTCAAATGAGGGTAGTATGGTGCTGAGCCCCCAGCTCATCTGAAATGTGCCTTTGTTGTTTTAAGCCACTGATATATTTGAGGACTATTTATATCTACCACATAAGCTAGTCTGGAACGAAATGTAAAGCCCTTAATAACCCTTAGTTTGGATGAGAGGTGAGGTCACAGGGGTGATTAGTTTACTACTGAACAAAAGTTTACTGATTATGTTCTATATGCTACATTGGTGAATTCCATGGGGAGGGGCAGATAGAGTCTGTATATCCAAGAGTTTCTCAATTATGCTGAGCCCACTCACTATCGTTCTAAAACTGAGGGAAGCAATCAGAAAATTTCACATCCCTGTAGGAGAAGAAAAGCTATGAAACTGGACTAGCCAAAACTCTTTATACAAGGACCCAAGGCAAACAATAGTTATGCCTGACTAAGATCTGATGGGTATAATGGATGTAACCTGGTTGATGTTGGTTCTGGGCATGCCTACAGTTGCCATCATGCCTAGCCAATGGCATCGTTATTGATGCTTCTGCTCTGACTTCCCTGACCCAACATGTCACTACTGCACCCAGCAAAATGGCCCTCCTTTATAGAACTCATGCCTCATTCATCTGTATGAACTCACATTCACCAGACCAAAATAAAACCAAATGCTTACCATCCTGACCTCCCACCTTGTCCGCTCCGAGTGTGTTAGACCCACCTGAGCTAGATTCTTAGGATAGATTTCTTTAGAAGCTGAAAAGCAATAAATCAAAGGGCTATTTACTTCACTCCCTTTCTGGAAACAAATGGCATTTGGTGAAGCATGGTGATGATGGGTTCCCCAAGGGTTCCTAAGCTCTGTGGTGTGGGGCTTCATTGCACTGAGGTGGGAAGGCAGAGATTCCTGTTGTATTTTTGCTGCCACATGAGGAGTGTTGGCAGTGCTGGACTTTGAAATTCATGACAGAACACCCTTTCATACTGAATCCAGCAGGGAGAAACTTGGGTGAGACAGAGATGCCACAGCCATGGCTGCCACCTAGCAGAGTGCTCCGAGACTTCCAGGGTTTTTCTTGGTATCTCACAGAGAAGGAGAGAGACAGTTGCTGGTCATCTTCTCCTTCGTGCGTAGGAAAATTCTAAAATGAGAGATACAGTTTTTGTGTATTCTAGATGTAACTTTAGGCAGGATTGATGAAGTGGGGGAAAAAAACAAACAAAATACATGGGATTAAGAGTCTCATAGCTTTACTATGAATCCTGAACTTGCTCCTTATAAGATGTGTGATCTAGAGCAAATTGATGTCTCAGTTCTTACTGTAAAACACTAATATTAACATCTATTTTATAGCTGGTGTTCAAAGAATTAAGTGAAATAGAATATGTTAAATATTTAGTAATGTTTGAAGCATAGTGGGCTCTCAATATATGTTTGTGACTTTTTCTCTTTCCTTCTTTCTTTTAAGTTTATTTATTTATTTTGAGAGAGACAAAGACAGCCTGAGCAAGGGAGAACAGACAACGAGGGAGAAGAGAATCCCAAACAGGCTCTGCACTGTTAGCACAGAGCCCAACACAGAGCTCAAACTCAGAAAACCACGAGATTATCACTAAAACGCGAGATCATGTCCTGAGCTGAAACAGAGCTGAGAGCTTAACCAACTGAGCCACCCAGGCACACCTCCTTTTTCTGGAAGTCTAAAGCAGGTTTAACTAAGTGCTTTTGCTTTTATGTCTCTGGGAGCTTATCAGAAAACACTGTGGCTCTCTGAATATTATAATGTCTCTCGCATACATATTTTTTCATTCTCCCAATAATTTTATAAGTAAGTACTATAATTATGCTCATTTTATAGGTAAAGAAACTGACACTCAAAGAGATTAAGCAACTTGATCAATGATCGCAAAGATCATACTTGTCACAGGTATGACTTGAACTCAAGTTTTTGGACCCAGAACCCCTTCTCTTCATAGTCCTTACTACTTCTTTGAGATTTGCATGGAGCCTGACTTTGTAGTGGCCAAAGATTAAGCCAGGTTAGCACTGTCTCTGCCTACCACTTTTTCTGTTTCCACTGCCTTAGAAATATCTTCATCTAAAGTCAACACTAGACATGTCGAATCTTCACTGGGGAAGGAGGAGTTGTGTATGTATTAGGTTGAGTGTGGCCCCATTATTCTGTAGGACTGGGACACACACTTCAACTTGGTAAGGCCTCTGACAGGCAATCTAAAGGGGGAAAAAGATGTGCCTCCTATCTACCCATCCCTCACCATAAACCCCACCCCCATCCTGGGGATGCTGATCAGCATGGAGTACACCCCTCCATGCAGGTTCCCCTTGGGGTGACCGGGTTCCTCTATGGAAAGTCACAGCTTGTCTCAAGGTATAAATCTCTTCTGAGTTTTATTAATCACGCCATCTCCTCACGTTAGGAGGCCTAGGACTGGTAAAAATCTCAGGGTGCTACACATTAGGGTAAATGATGCTTTACCTCCCTCAATTTACCCTAATTTCCTGATAGGACCTTGAATGACACAACAGATAATTCCAAAGAGTATAAGAAAAATATACCTTTGATAGATCATGACTATTGATATCAGTTTCTTTACCAAAGTCCTCAACTGCACTGTGTGCTTTTAGGATGGTTTTTCTCTTCCCTAAGTAATTTTCATTTGGTTTTCCCTATATATAAAAAAGTGTTGGGAGATGGTGGTGTGACACAGTAATTTTTAATACAACTTAATCTCAAAAAACTGCTTAGCTGAACTTCAGAAGTAGTAGAATATAACTACTTTCATCTGCTTGGGCTGCCGTAACAAAATACCATAGACTGGATGGCTTAAATAACAAGGACGGTGATTTCTCACAGTTCTGGAGACTGGAAGTCCAAGCTGGTGCCAACAGGGTGGAGGTTGCTGAGGGCTTTCTTCCTGGATTGCAGATGTCACTTTCTTACTGTGTCCTCTCCTGTCAGAGAGAACAAGCTCTGGGGTCTCTTCCCTTTCTATGAGGCACTCATCCTAGAAGCTCCACCTCCATGGCCTCATCTAAGCCCAGTTGCTTCCCAAAGGCTTTATCTCCTAATACCAAGACATTTGGGGTTAAGGCTTCAACATGGGGATTTGGGAGGACACAAACACTCAATCCATTGCAGTAATGTAGTGAGAGCAATGGAGTCAGATCTCCTGGATTGAACTTTTCAGTAGTAGTATGTTTTGGCCGCCTCAGGCAAGGATATATCGCTCTCCAGGGAGCGACCAAAAAAAAAAAAAAACAAAAAACCAAAAACCAAGATTTACATATGGAGGCTAGGAGAGTGCATTTCCTGGTCCAGGGTTCGGAGACAGTCAGACTGGGCCAGACGAGAAAAGCCAAAATGAGCAAAAGATCAACCGCATTAGGGCTTATGCAGCGCTAATCTTCCCCTGCCCAGTATTGCAGACGGAAGTCTGGGCTCTCCTTTTGATGCTGTGTTTGGAGTTTCAGTTTCGGTTTCCCCTTTTTCCAATAATCATTTGACTCTGTTACCTGGCAACCAACCTGGACCAGTTTCCAGCCCCTAACCCTATAAAGGTTTGATGATCATTTTCAATAAAAGGGCTTGATCAGAAACCCTGGTCTTGCCTCACTCTCTGTGCTCCCCTTCCTGCCCTACTCTCCCTCCCTCAGGAACGGACCCGCAAGGATTTACCGCCCCACCAGCCGGGGACTGGACCGGACAGTAGTACTTGCTAACTGTTTGATCCCAGTTTACTTAACCACTTTGTACCTCAATTTCATCTATTAAAAAATAGATCTAGCTTAGTGGAGTTAATTTAAGAATTAAATGAACTAATATGTGCCCTTCAGATATTCCTGAAGCTGATTGTATGTGAGGTGCCTCCGGAATACAGGTGAAAGTAAACAAAAACATTGGAATGCTCTGAAGGATCAGAAGGACCAGGCAGACTTCCTTTAAAGCGCCATGGGAACTGTAGACACCTGGTCAATATACTAATCATTGTGTAATATTGCTTTCCGAAGCAGAGAGCACGTTTCATAAATTGTCCTGGAATGATTTTGTACGTATGTGTCCTTGTCTAACCTCCTAGTGACTTCTGCCAGAGAAGTTTTCAGGGAAGGTCTTGGTGCCTTATTCAGTAATCTCAGAGTATCGCCCACATGTTAGAATAAAAACTCCTAGAGGGAATTGCATCACCAGGTTTCAGACACTTCTGTCTCACACGGCCATCTGATACCAGCCTTCCAGCCTCTCTTATCTTAGAATGAGTTCCTACTTAACTGCCTCCCACCCCCACTACCAGTTCATCTCCTTATTTGCTCAAGAACTGGTCAAATTGAATGTATTAATCTTCCTTGACTTATGATGAGGTTACATCCCCATAAGCCCACAGTAAGTTGGAAATAATATTAAGTTGAAAATGCTTCTCTGTCTTCCTTCTTATTTTTTAAAGTAAGCTCTATGCACAATATGGGGCTTAAATTAAATTAAATTAAATTAAATTAAATTAAATATGGGAGACACATGCTCTACCGACTCAGCCAGCAAGGTACCACTTGAAAATGCATCTGATATACCTAACCTACTGAACACCATAGCTTGCTTAGCACAAAGTCTATTTTATAATACAGTGTTGAGTATCTTATGTCATTTATTAAACATTGTACCTAAAGTGAAAAGCAGAATGGTTGTATGGGTGGAGACAGGTTGTCAGTGGTTGGGTTATTTACCTTCATGATGACTGGGAGATGCACTCTGTTGTTCCTGCTAAGCGGCACAAGAGAGGCTCATAACCTCTGGGGAATGGGAATGATCCCAATTCAAACTTTAAAGTACAGTTTCTACTGACTGCATCTCATTTTTGCACCATGGTAACACTGAAGGATTCTAACTTGGACCACAGCAACTCAGATACCACCTGTTTTTTTTTTTTTTTTAAGTTCATTAATTTGTTTTGAGGAAGAGAGAGCATGGGGGGTGTGGAGTGGGGGTGCGATGGGCAGAGAGAAAATCCCAAGCAGGCTGCATGCTGTCAGCACAGAATCCTACGCAAGACTCAAACTCACAAACTGTGAGATCATCACCTGGGCTGAAACCAAGAGTTGGTGGCCTAATTGACTGAGCCTCTCAGGCACTCCACATTTTTTTTGTTAAGACTATTTGTGTGTCTGTCTCCTAGCCCCTCCTCACAAAATGGCACCTGATTGGTGATTGGAAACTTTTTATTTATCACTTTATGGCCATATTTTCTTGACTAGAAAAAATTATGTTGGGCTTATAACTAAATTTTTTACTTTGCCATTTATTTATTTGTTTAACTGTACTTCCCACCCAGCCCACTCACAAACTAGAAGAAACCAGACACTTACTAATGGCCTCTGAGCCCTTCTCTGTAGCTTCTCCTGGTTTTACTCAATTCTTGACTTTGATGGAATTAAGTGAAGAACTGTTTTCATGCTCTATGTTCTTCTTTAATTTCCAGGGTTTTCTTTCTTTACTATCTCCCAAGGAGAATGTGAGGATGAGTTGCATCACTTCTGAATTTGTATACCCAACCTGGGCCTACTCTTTGACTCCAGATTATTTAACATCTACTTGGAAATGTCTAACAGGCACCTCAGTTTGGCACATCTAAGCTAAAACCTTTATTTTCAACACATACCCTCTTCACTCCCCCCCACCCCAATAAGGCCAAATATAAGATAAACTTAAAAACAACTTTTCTTCTAGTCTTCCTTAGGTCAGTGAACAGTAACTTGAATTGCTCTGGCTAAAATGTTTGGCATTAGTCTTGACTCCTCTATTTCTCTTATAGTTCACATTTGAAACATTAGTACAACTAAGACCTCTACATTCTGAATCCATTTCCTTCCCTACTATAGTAGCCTTATTCCAGGTTACAGATGCCTCTCACCTAAATGTTCTTCCAGATTCTATCTTTATCTCCTTTACTAGTTATCTGTTGGTGGATAACAAATCACCACAGTTTTTATTGGCTTAAGACAACCTACACTTATTATCTAATAGTTATTGTGAGTCAGGAGTCTAGACACAGCTTATCAGGTCCTCTGCTTCAGAGAATTCAATAAAACTGCAGTCAAGTTGTGACCCAGGTCAAAGGTCTCACCTAAAGATATGACTGGGAGAAGATTCACTTTCAAGCTCACATGATTATACACAAGGGTCAGTTCCTCAGGGGCTGTTGGACAAAGAGTCTCAGTTCTTGGGTAGTTGCTAGCCAGAGGCCACCCTCATCAACCCTCCTTTGCAACATGGACCTCTCCAACATGGTTTCTTACTTCATCAAAGTGTGTAAATCAAGAAGACAATAGATAGT
Organism: Suricata suricatta; assembly: GCF_006229205.1. Taxonomy (NCBI): domain Eukaryota; kingdom Metazoa; phylum Chordata; class Mammalia; order Carnivora; family Herpestidae; genus Suricata; species Suricata suricatta. The sequence goes on from NC_043714.1 coordinate 58,940,575, forward strand.
CTACTAGCCAGATAGAGTTACAATTTCATAGAATCTTATCATAGAAACAATTTTCCCATCAAATTTGTCATATTCTATTGGTTAATTCAAGTCACAGACCCTGCCCACACTCAAGGGGAGGGCATTATATAAGAGCATGAAGAAGGAAAACCTCATTGGGTGCCATCTAAGATGCTGCCTACTACATTTTTTTAGTTTATTTTTCATGAAATGGTCAGAGAGACCTTTTACAGCACAAATCAGGTTATGTCATATCTCTATTCCAAACCTTCCAGGTATTTTCTGTTTAACTCATAATACACTCCAAATTCCTCATCATGACCTTGTTCCATCCATATCTCATCTTAAATCACTCTCCCTGTATTCCCTCTTGTCCAGATGCACTGGCTTCCTTCTGGTTCCTCAAACACACACAAACTGTTTTATTTTGAGGGCCTTTGCACTATAAGTTATTCTGCCTGGAGCCCCCCTTCCCAGATATACATATGGTCTTTCCTTCACTTAAATCAGTCTTTAGCTTCAATGTCATGTTTTTAGAGAGGCCTTTCTAGACCACGCTATTTAAAATAGCAATTCCTTCATTGCTTTCTGCTCCTTACCCTTCTCTATTTTTATTCTCAGTATTGTTTTCTAACCACATAAAATATTATATACCACATTTAATTTTCTGTTTTCACCATTTAAATTAAAGCTCCATGGAGCAGACATTGTCTATTTTGTTCATGCAATATACATAAAATGACCTAGATGGTGAAATAAAGAAGATGTTACTTAGGACAAATGCAGAAGAAGAAAAAAGAAAGTACAAATTTCTTCTAATACTTATCTTGTAATCATCCAAAAGAGTAGACTGATATACTATGTCCCAATCACTAGAGGGAGGTGTATCTTCCTTTAATTGAGATGAGAATTCCTTCAAGGACATTCCGTTCCTTTTACTGCTATCTCATCAAACAGGTTTCTATCACTAATTCAGTTTTGTAATTGCCTTGTTCTAAGGAAAGACTGTGCATAGAGGAGGGTTGTTCATTCTTACTGTTTTCAGTATCTCCCTTAGTAATTAGTAAAGTGACATTCCTGTTTATGAGGTAGTATCAAAGCTAAAATTTAAGTAAATTCACAGAATCAAGATTATGAACTCAAAAGCCAAGGACTCAACTCTTCACTGTAATCTTCCTCCAATGGGAGGCAGCCATGATCAAACACATCCGCAAAAGTCATCCAATCTTAACTACTGCTGTCATCCAGTATTCCGGAGAGACATGTACATTTTGAGAATGGTTAGATTCAAGTTCATAGTTGTTTAGATGCAGCAATTGCAGATCTTCAGAATTAACCTAAATGAGCTGAAGGTTTATAGTTTGGTACTGGGAGAAAAGGGAGACATTTCTGTGTCAATGACCACAGAGTTTACTTTTAATGGACAGGTTTTCATTTAGTGAACTACAGCAAAACAAAACGAAAAATGCTGCAGGCATTTTTCTCTCAGTAGCTACCTAATAAAGCCTAAACTGGCCAATTTCCATGCCCTTCAGGGTTTCAGAAATACAAACAGGAAGTTAACATTTCTATGGCAATAATAATTCTGTAATAAAAGTTGAGGAGAAACAATAAAACAGAAGGTCAGGATAAAAGCAATTTACATTTATTAACATCCTAACACCACATCAAAATAGGTTTTACATATTAAAATAGAGTCAGCATATAATTAGAAAAGCATTTGTAATCAAATGGCATTTTTTTCATTTTTAGGCATGACTTTGCTCTGGTCTTGTAGCAAGGTGCAGACTTATATAGCATTTCTAGGTTCCCCTAACTTGTAAATTCTGCTGTGTTATCTCATGGATTATTTTTCCTGCCCAAACAAGTTTCTCTATCTCAAATAAAAGCTTCATGATTCATTGTGTTGTTTGTTTGTTTGTATTTATTCCATTATTGTGAGACACTATACACTCAAGTGACTATAATAAAGAAAATGATTTGAAGCAAATCAAATGTATTCTCTTTAAGTTTTTTTGTTTATTTTTTTTTTGAGAGACAGAGAGAGACAATGCGAGCAGGGGAGGGTCAGAGAGAGAGGGAGACACAGAATCTGAAGCAGGCTCCAGACTCTGAGCTAGCTGTCAGCACAGAGCCCGATGCAGGGCTCTAACCCATGACCTGAGCTGAAGCCAGACGCTTAACTGACTGAGCCACTCAGGTGCCCCAAATCAAATGTATTCTTTCAGATACTCATGGACCAACAGGGTGACAGACTGTCCTTTGGGCATGGACATAGCTGGTAACTGGTAGTTCCCCCAGTTTTCCAGTACTCAGATCTTTCTTTCCCAATCAGTAAACATTCTTTTCCTTTAACTATGGAAGATGAGGCGATTTCCTAAGAGAATGAGAAGGTATCTCAATGCTATGTAGAAGGATGAACTGAATGCCAATGAGAGAGAAAAAAGGATATTCCAATCTCCAGGTTAAGATGAGTGACCAGGAAATGATGAACCAGGACAGAACAAAGAGAAGAAAGCATTTAGTTCTGTTAACTGGGAATTTATTATTGTAACCTTGAACTGAGCAAGTTTCCATGGCTTGTCCTTGCCAGATGATGAGCTTATAAGGCAGATAATACAGCTAACAACTGGAGCACTGATTCAAAACATTGAAATCCCTTTCATTGTGACAGAATCTATCTTTTATCAGTTATTTTTTTGTTTCAAAGTCCTATAATTTTAGTGTACTGAGCACTTACAGAAAATTGTGTAAGAGATTGTATAAATGGAATGCTGCCCTCTTATGGTTCCACAAATCCTTCTAGGGCCAAATATAAAATCCCAGTCTTTTGTTAGGGTAGTTAGTAGAGGGATTTAAGAATTGGAGGGACCTAGAAATTTAACATTTACTTTGATTTTACACCTTACAACAGAAGTTGCCTGGAGACCACTTATTTCAAGTTCATGTATCTAGATAGCATAGAGCCAAGGATGGAGCATGGTCCATTATTTTCTCATTCTGATGCATATTCTAATGGAGTTTTGATTTCTGGCTTCATAATTCAAGTATTTCGAGGGAAATCACAAAACATCAATATTATAAAAAAAATTATACTAAGATTAATTATGTTAAGTCAATATGATATCAAAACTTTCCCATGTTAGAGGACTTCTGCATTTTATCAACCCAGAAAAGCTCTCAAATATCAAACTCGAAAATTTCCAGTTTTCACAATATTTTACTCATGTTCTCCTAAGATAGTTCTTATTCATATTTATCATCTGAGCACACATGGGAGGAGCAGAGAGAAAGAGAGAGAGAGAATCCCAAGCAGGCTCCCTCACTGTCAGCACAGAGCCCCAGGCTGGGCTTGAACCCATGAATCACGAGATCATGACTTGAGCTGAAAACAAGAGTCAGGCACTTAACCGACTGAACCACCCAGGCAGCCCCGGTTAATTTTTTTTTTAAGTACTAAGGTGCTTAACATATGTTAACTCATTTAATTTTCACACTATCCCTGGAGGTATTACCCATTCTATAGGTGAAAAAAAATGAATGTCAGATTTAGTTCTTGGCTTGAGATGACACATCTTTTGAGTGACTGGCTCAAAATCTAGACCCAAACAATTTTCATCTGGGCCTGTGCAATTAGTCTTTTCAAGAACTCAAAATAATTTGCAACACCTAAAACAATATACATCATTATGCATGGAAAAAAGAAAAAAGTCAAACTATAAACAGAAGATGACATAAAGAAAGTCAAATAATAAGGATAATTAATAAGAAAGTCAAGTAATAAGGGTAAGGGGGTGGTGGGGAGGTTGAAACTTAACAGTAGAAAATGTGGGCTTAATGTAAGATCCTGCATGTGAGTCAGAATAGTGCTTCTGAGTTTCTTAGAAGTCAGGGCAAAAAAGACAATAGGATATGTAGCATGGTTCTCACTATATCGTAAAAGGAAGACTATAATTTTCCAAGGTACACAAACTGTATCAGACTATATTCCCAGCTTTTCATTTAAAAGAAAGTACAAACGAAGTACAGAGAACTTGAGAAAGTACAGAGACCTTATCAAGGAGTGGTTCCTGAGACTATTTAATTGCCTTCATTTTCCTGGCCAGAACCGTAGCTTCAACAAATGCCCACGTTCCAGTATGCCCGTATGTCCATATTCAATCTTCTTGAATAAGATTTTTAAAAATCCAATTTATTATAGCTAAAAAAAATACCCCCAAAACACTTCACCCATTTTCTCCACCCTTTGTCTCTGGCAAAAACACAACCATTGTATCCATGAAATTGTTCTGTTTTTTTGTTTGTTTGTTTGTTTTTAATATAAGAGAAATCCACATACTACAAAGATCATATGGTATTTTTCTTTCTCTCTCTGACTTATTTTACTTAGCATAATGTCCTTGATTTCATTCTTTTTTACAGCTGGATAATATTCATATACACACAAACACATACATACCACACAATTTCTTTATCCATTCATCCACTGATGGACATTTAGGTTGTTTCCATATCTGGGCTCTCATAAATAATGCTTCAGTGAACATGGGGGGGTGCATGTTTCTTTTTAAATAAGTATTTTAATTTCCTTCAGATAAATACCCAGAAGTGTAATTGTTGAATCACATAGAATTTTACCGTTAACTTTTTGAGGAAACTCCGTACCATTTTCCATAATGGCTGCCCCAATTTATACAAACCAACAGTGTTCAAAGATTCCCTTTCTCTCCACATTCTCACCAATGCTTGTTATTTGTAGTCTTTTGACAATAGTCATTCTAATAGCTATTCACAGGTGTGAGAAGTATCTCATTGTGGTTTTGATTTACATTTCCTTGATAATGATGTAGAGCATCTTTTCATGTACCTGTTGAAAAAAATGTATTTTCAGATTTGCCTGTTTTTATTTCATTTTTTAAATGTTTTTATTTAATTTTTGAGAGAGAGGTAGAGACAGAGACAGAGCATGAGTGGGGGAGGGGCAGAGAGAGGGAGACAGAATCAGAACCAGGCTTCAGGCTCTGTCAGCACAGAGCCCAATGCAGGGCTCAAGCCCATGTAAGATCATGACCTGGGCAAAGTTGGACACTTAACCTACTGAGCCACCCAGGCACCCCAGATCTGCCCATTTTTAAATCAGATTTTTTTTTTGTTATTGAGCTGTATGATTTCTTTACATATTTTGAGTATTAGCTCCTTATCAGATATACAATTTGCAAATATTTTCTCCTATTCAGTAACCTGCCTTTTAATTTTGTTGGTGGTTTCCTTTGCTGGGCAGACAGAGGCTACTTAGTTCGATGTAGTTCTACTTGTTTACATTTCTTTTAATTGCTTTTGCTTTTGGTGTGAAATTCAAAAAAACCATTGCCAAGACCTAGGTCAAGGAGCTTGCCACCTGTGTTTTCTTGTAGGAGTTTTATGGTTTCAGGTCTTACATTTAAGTGTTTAATCCATTTTGAGTTAATTTTTGTGGGTGGTATAAGATAGTGGTCCAGTTTCATCCTTTTGCGTGTGACTGTCTAATTTTCCCAACATCATTTATTGACACTGTCCTTTCCCCATTGTATATTCTTGGCCTTTTTGTTAAAAATTAGTTGACCATAGGGGTACCTAGGTGGCTCAGTCAGTCAAGCATCCGACTTAGGCTTGGGTCATGATTTCACAGCTCATGAGTTAGAGCCAGGCATCAGGCTCTGTGCTACTGACTCAGAGCCTGGAGCCTGCTTCAGATTCTGTGTCTCTGTCTCTCTTTCTCTGTCCCTCCCTCACTCACACTCTCTCTCCTTCAAAAATAAATAAACATTAACAAAAATTTTTTAAGTTAGTTGACCATAAATGCATGGAGTTATTTCTGGGCTTTTTATTGTATTCCATTGCTCTATGTGTCAATTTTTATGCCAATGAGACATTGTTTTAATTATTATAACTTTGTAATAGAATTTAGAATCAGAGAATGTGAAATCTCCAGCTTTGTTCTTTTTAAGACTGCTTTAGCGCGGTGCCTGGGTGGCTCAATTGGTGAAATGTCAAACTTCAGCTCAGGTCATGATCAGGTCATGATCTCACAGTTGGTGAGTTCAAGCCCCCTTTGAATCTTCTGTCTCCCTCTCTCTCTGACCCTCCCCTGCTTTCAAAAATAAATAAACTAAAAAAATTGTTTTGGCTTTTTGGGGTCTTTTATATCTCCATACAAATTTTAGGTCTTTTTGTTCTATTTCTGTGAAAAATGCCATGGGAATTTTAATAAGGACTGCATTGAATCTGTAGATTGCCTTGGATAGTGTGGGCATTTTAATGATATTAATTCTTCTAATCCATAAGCACAGAGTATCTTTCAATTTATTTGTGTTTTCTTCAATTTCTTTTATTAATTTCAATATGAAAACCACAGCTTCTGTGAATAGCTCCTGTCTTAATATTTAAGAAAAGAGGATGGTCTGAATTTCTCCTTCTTCACTGTTAATTGAAGTACAAAATTAACATGGATGAATAGGTAAAAATACAAATTATTTCTCTCCACAAAATCTTTATTTTTTAATGTTTATTTATTTTTGAGAGAGAGAGAGACAGAATACGAGAAGGGGAGGGGCAGAGGGAGAGGGAGACACAGAATTTGAAGCAGGTTCCAGGCTCTGCAACACAAGGGCTCGAACTCATGAACTGCGAGATCATGACCTGAGCCAGAGTCAGAGGCTTAACCAACTCAGCTGCCTAGGCGCCCCTCTCTGCAAAACCTTTAAATGTCATGTTAGGAGATAGAGCTTCAAAGAGAAATAATTTATGCCTGGAACACAGTTTTTCATTTAAACACAATCTTCATTTTGGAGAGAAAACAAATGGCTGCAAACATGACCATGCTGGCCTTATGCCCACTCATGTACCACAAATGCCACATGAAACCATGAAGGAGCCACATCAAGGCAGATTAGACCACTGAGAACTTCAAGGAAATCATGTCAGCTATACATGACTTATCTGTGGACCTTTGTTAGAAAAAGCCAGCTGAGTGGCCCAGAGCTAATGGGAAAAATCATGAAGTTAGAAGTCATCCTTTGAAATGATGTGAGGAAGCAAAAATCTAAAGAGTCTGGAAATGTTATCAATTTCATATACTTGGGCCTTTCTCTCTCTTAGGGAATTAAAAAAGAAAAACAGCATAATGTTGTTTAGTGTACCTTAAAGGCATTATTAGTCTCACAAATTGGACAACATTTTTTCTCCTTTCAGCTCAAGGAAAAACTTTTTAATAAGTATGTTTTTATTTTTTACACATTGATAATATAATAAATATTCATTTTCTGCATTTGAGTATTTCTGGAACTTCACATGCATCGTTTATAATCTGCAAGCCAGTGTTGTGGGGTTTGTGAAGAGACCGGGCTGTACAGTCTGTCCCGACTGCACCACCGAATTGACCGTGGGACGTTTGTCAAAGATTCACTTACCTGTGTCTTGGTTACCTCAACCTGAGAATAGTTAACTAGCACACATTTCATCAAGTCATTGTGAGAATTGAATAGATAATCAATGAATAATCAAATTTCTCAACACCCTCCTTGGCCCAAATTAACACCAATAAGGAATAACTATTAAACTTCTTATGTCAGTCTATGAAGTAAATTCTCATTCTGTGGATACAGACCTTAGAGGGAAGGTAACTGGCCCATGAATTTACAAAAGGGGGGATAGAAATTGTGGAGACAGAATGGAGACAGTAAGTGCTAGGTGGGTATTTTGTAGCCAGTGGAATCTGGCTACAAAATACCCACCTAGCACTTACTGAGATAGATTATTTGTACCCAGTTCCTTCCACAGTCTTTTGAATTTACATTTGGATATAAACTTTAGAAAGGTAGGAGCAGATAGGCCTTCCACTTTGTACAGGTTTTCTGGTGTGACTGAGTTTAGTGTCCTGGAAATGATGGCAACAATTACTGAAAGAGAGGAAATCAACATTTATAAAGCACTTAAGAAGTATATGCCAAGAACTATGACCAGCTACTAAGATAAATTACATTTATACTTAACCTTTACCATAATCTCAAGGGGAAGGTGTTAATCCCTGTTTTACAAATGTTTTACAGATGTTGGCCTAGAGGATTAATTTTTCTTTTCCCAGACTATGTTTTCTCCTTATGGAATGAACACAGTAATTGAGAGCAGGATTTTAAAGCCAAATTAAACTTGGTAAGAAACTTGGGTCTGCAAAGTGAGGGTTGCCAGAAGGAAAGGGGATGAAAGGGAATGGGCAAAATGGGTAAAAGAGTGAGAGATACAGGCTTCCAGTTGTGGAATAAATAAGTCATGGCAGGCACGCCTGGGTGGCCCAGGTGGTTTATGCTCAGGTCATGATCTCATGGTTCATGAGTTTGAGTCTGGTGCTGGGCTCTGTGTTGACAGCTCAGAGCCTGGAGTCTACTTAGGATTCTGTGTCTCCCTCTCTCTCTGCCCTTTTCCCGCTTATGCTCTGTTTCTGTCTCTCTCAAAATTAAATAAACATTTTTTTAAAAGATAGCTAATAAATGATAAGAATAAAAGGCACAGGGCAGGAAATATAGTCAATAATATGACGACAGTGTTGTCTGGTGACAGGTGGTAGCCATACTTGTGGTGAGCACAGCATAGCCTGTAGACTTGTGGGATGACTAAGTCATACACTGGAAACTAATGTAACATTGTGTGTCAGCTGTTCTCAAACACAAAATTAAAAAAAAAAAAAAAAACGAACCTGGTTCTGCTACTTACTGAAGTGCATGGTTTTGAGTTATTAAACATCTCTGAGTTTCATCTGTAAAATGCAAATAGTATACACAGCCTTTAATTGAGAATTATATTAAGTGAGGCAATACATTTAATGCCCTCTACTAGAAGCACAACAGGCAAGTCAATAAATGTGAGTTATTGTTATTGCTGTTATTTTGTTATCCCTATTAATATGAGTTTCAATAGAGTCAGGTGAGGTGAAAGGACCTTTATTAAACTTTAGCCTGTCAGGGTCTGCTTTAGTGTGAGGAATATCCTTTCTAAAATGGAAAGGTTTTAGGAGACCACTTATACGGGCAATTGGTTTCTACAACTCCACTGGATAGCACCTATCCAAAATAATCATTATTTCAGTAAAAGAGCTGGTAGAACTGTTTCAAATAAAACAGTAAAAACACGAATTTCTAACAGGAGTGTCGCCTATAAGTTTATCTGCATGTAATGTACAGATAGAAATCTGTATGCAAGGAATGTTTCTTCTCAGACTAAAAGAACTGACCTCAAAAGGGACTGGGAAGCTAAACCTATTGAGATTTTATCATTTGGTGATTGCACATCAGAAGTTCAAAAACCCTAGAGGTGGAAAACTTCACATATAATATTTTAATCTCATTCTGCTTTAGAAACTATGATAAACTGTCTTTTACCCAGAATGATGATCAGTGCATTGAAAGTGCTAGTTATAACCAAATAACATTTGACAACAGAAACTTGTTTCCTCCAGTCTCAGGTCAAGGTTAGGGTTAATTTCTCCTGAAGCCTCTCATTGGCTTGTAGATGGCCGTCTTCCCCTTGTGCGATCCATTGCATGGTCTTCCCTCCATGCGTATCTATGTCCTACTTTCCCCTTGTCATAAAGACACCAGTCACATTGGATTAGGACCCACCTAGTAACTCATTTTCAACTAAAATAACTTCATTAAAGACTCCATCTCCAAATACAGTCATATTCTGTAGTTCTGGCTTCAGCATAGGTCCTGGGGAGGATGGGGCACATTCAGTCCATAACCGGTATTAGAAGAGGAGCACTTGGGGTCCTGGTTAAAGATTCAGAATTCCTTGGGCGCCTGGTTGGCTCCGTTGGTTAGGAGTCCGACTCCAGCTCAGGTCATGCTCTTGTCGTCCATGAGTTCAAGCCCTGTGTCAGGCTCTGTGCTGACAGCTCAGAGCCTGGAGTCTGTTTCAGATTCTGTATCTCTCCCTCTCTGCCCCTCCCATGCTCATGGTCTGTCTCACTCTCTCTCAAAAATAAATAAATGTTAAAAAGATTAAAAGAAAAAAAAGAGTCAGAGTTCCTCAGCTCCACTACTAAAGAATGATTCATTAAGTCAAGGGAACTGCATTTTTAGTAAGTGTCTAATAGGAGTTGTTCTTTTGCAGATGACATAAGACCTATCTCAAGCTGAATCCACCAAAATGAATAATTGAACATTTAGAGAGTAAGGTTTTAGGTTGGATCAAGAGCCTGAAGGGTATCATAACCTCATTCTATAGTATAAATGATGCCATAATAGCCTGGCTTCTCTTTTTACATTTCTTCCATCTGCTTTCTCGATGCAGTCTCCATTTCTCAGTCCCTGTGTGGTTGGAAGATGGCTTCTTTCAGCTCCTGCATCTTCAGAGGTTGATATTTAGTGGGGTTAAGGGTAAATCTGATTTTCATCTGAAAAGTGGCAAAATTAATGCTTAGTGGCAAAAACAGACCCTTAGTAGCAAAATAGAGAAGAGATAAGAATATGTGAGTTTCCAGGCTTTGAAGGGTAAGTTGTCAAGGAATCTAATACAAAAGACACCAAGCAAATTTGGTATATTGTAAGTCTACTTAACAATCGACTAATAATACTACTGTTAACTTAGTGCTTATATGTGTTAGCCTCCATACTGATTGCTTCACATGTGAAATCATTTTCATTGGCTTTATTATGAAACTAGGTTTTCGGTGGCTTTATTTCATTGATTTTATTATGACAGCCATGTTGAAGATGAATAGGAAGTACTATTATTTATTAGCACGATCAACATGCTAATAAACAGAAAGACCACTTATCTGACTTTAGTTTGCAAAGTTGCCTTCCAAATTCCAGAAAAAAATGGTCACTATATCGCATAGCTCTGGCCACAGGTGTCTTTGCAAGGCAACAACTTATTAATTCAATTCAATGTGGGCAAAAAAAAACTAAAGGAGTCTAAAAATGGTTCTCTATTCCCCACTGAAACTATGCACCGTACTGTATAACTAGATCACTTGCCGGCCTTACCAACCAGCAGACTGAGAAGCCTAATGAATAATGTTACAAAGCCAGCATTTGGTGTGTTGTCCTTTTGCAGCTGAGTACATTTATTTTACTACTGAATTGCACCGAAGTGTAGGTAGGTCTTTCCCTGGAATTTGTGCAGGATGCTTGTGTCCTTTTGCTGAGAAAATGCATATAAATGCCCGAACCAGTTTAGTGGTCTCTACCAAAAATAGCTTGGCCTTTTGACTCATCCAGGCTGCCAGTAAACTCTGGTGGTTTTTTTTTTTCCCCTTCTCCACAGATAGGCTAAATCTAGTAACATCACGTCAGTGCATTCCAAATTGGATGCAACACTGAATTTGCTTTCGTTTGGGAATCCTTGTTATCAGTTCGTATGTTGTATCAGAGAATATGGGGACAGGAAGGGTCTGGCAGATACTGGACATTCAGCCTAGCCTCCTAGATTTATAGAGAAGGAAACAGAAGCCCAGAAAGGTTAAGTGACCCAAACAAGGCCACATTGCTGGTAAGTGGCAGACCCAAAATAACTCTGGGCTGCTGATGTGTGAAGCAATCTGTTTTTTGGTCAGCATCTCAGCGGGAGGTCTCCTGGGTGGGATATGACAGGTCCCCCTCCAAAGTAGTTTGGGAAAGTGATCGCAAGGTATGAATCCTGGCTGCTGCTGTATTTACAGAATTTTCAAGAAGGAATGTTCGAGAATCAAATAATACAAAACCGGAAGGCAAATATATATTTTAATGCTTGAACTTGGCCATGGGTGGCCTTCTTAATGGGGCCTGGGGAACCTAATTCACATCAGCAAGTTACCCTGAGATCTTTCACGGCACCGGAGTCATTCCTGCAGCTCACTGGACTCTTCCAAGACCCCACGCCTCCCCAGGTGGCCCGAGCGTGCTGCTTTAACAAGGAAACAATACCAGCAGCGTTGGTGCTTTTCGCAGCAATCACAACCTCTGTGTTTCTCCCCGTATTTTTACAGCCACGCAAAGCTTTCATTTACACAGAGATCTGTTCTCTCTCAGGTCTTTCTATCATCTGATTGGATTTCAGGTTTTGGTGTGTTTTGTTTTTAATTGGGAAGGTCATAAATTATCTCTTTCTAAACTCAGTTTGATATGGCAGTCTGTAACATAAAGTGGGATTTGCAGTTAAAAACTGAAACTCAGTCACTCTCAAAAAGACAAATATGCCTTTGCTGGCTGCATATTAAATGTCTCTTTAAACTAATGTCCTGAATGTAATTAAAACCTGTGTGTAGCCCTTTCATTTTTTAAAAACTGATAACGGATAGATCCTGGAGCAATATTTATTGTGTGCACCAGTTTTGCAGGTGAAGAAACTGAGGCTCAGAAAATAAGGGACTTGGGTAAAGTTGTGGAGCTAGGAAGGCAAAAACAAGAATTTGGACCTAGAACTGAGAATCCTCAGTGGTCACACTCTCTCCATTTTGCTAGACAATCCGCCTCTACTGACTTGATTATCAAAAGTTTAACTTCAGGAATAGGAAAATAAAAATCTGGTATCCAGAAATTCATTCTACCCTTTGCTCTTTCTAAAGCCTTAGGAAGAAATTAGATGTTGTTGTCCCTATTTTAAGAAAAGATATCTGAGCATCAGAGAAGTTAGTTGACTTACCCAAAGTTGCCTGCCCAAAAGTAATTGATGTGGGACTCAAATCAAGGTTTTATACTTAAAATAAGATGGATAGTGAAAAGCCTTGGTATGTGGGTCAAGAGAGCCAGGCTCAAGTTCTAGCTATTCATTCCATTTATTTGAAGTGTGTCCTAGACAGATTTCAGATTGCTTTTCGAAAGTTTGAGTTACACCACTTTGTTTTTGTGAAAGACCTATCCTAGTATGTACTTGTTTTCACTAACCAAAAGAAATACAAAGAGAATTAAGTGTCATAAGGGTGAGTGGCTAAATCATTAGACAGCTATGAACACCCTTTCAAATCCCTGGGCTTTTGAAATCATCTGTACCTGGCTTTGATTCTCTGCTCTGCCATTTAGTAACTGAGTGACCTTGGATAAGTTAGGGTAGAAAAGTTGTTTACATAATCATATTTATTTAATGGTCTCCTCACTGACTTAGTCCCAGTTGAATTTGTACTTTGCAAAGAGAAATATTCTGGCTGAATGTCATAATTAGTTTTAGGAACTGAAATGTAAAGGTAAATACTTAGGAAATACTCATATGTGACCAGTGACAACCAGAGAATTCTAAGTTCTTACCAAATTATATTTTCCAGCTACTTTTTATAAATCTCCAAAGTTAGATGACTTTAAGAGTGTGTGTGACAAGAAAAGCTATATTTCAATGTTATTTGAAGATTTGAAATCAGGAACCACATAAATGAAAATGGTGTACAGATAAATTATACTCTGTATCAGGTTCTAGTTCACTGGTTTTAAGTCTCTTCTAAAATATTTGGTTGGGCCTCAAATGGCAAAAGAGCTCCCAAAAACAACTTCTTTTTGATCTACTCTTAGAAGGGGACCTTGTGATGTCAGCATTGCAAAATAATTTTACCATAAACAGAATGTGTCTGTGATTGACCTCATTGAGCATAGCCTGAAGTCACAGAATGTCTTTTTTATAGAGGACGCTTGGAAAGCAGTGTGGATCCTTTAGAGAGATCTGGCATTTTCATCTTCTTTCCTCTTGTTTGATCATGGTTGTGCTCTATGTCCTATATCTCTTACCTATATCCTTATCTCTACAATTGAGATAGTAACACCATGCAAGTTGCCCAGATTCTCCACCTTTTCCACATACAGAATTGTGATATTCACCTAGCACACTGATGCAAATGGTAAAGGCCGGAGAAAACTCATGTGAGGTTCTCAATTATGCTAAGCTGGTTAGCATTCTTGAGGAGGTCAATATTTCATCATACGGATAATTAGGATGATATAATTTATCATGCAGATATGGATGATTCTGAGAGTTGAATTGTGCATATTAATAACAACCATAGGGTTAGTACATTAGGCAGAAACTGAGACTCTACTGGGCAAGCCAGGACACGTGTCTAACCTGAGTATAACCCATCCACAGCAAGCAGCATCACTGTGGGGGGGCTCTAGACTCAAACAATAGCTGATATATTCTCACAAGGATAAAAGGTACAGCATAGGGATTATACTCAATGGCATTACAATAGTGTTGTGTGGTGACAGATAGTAGCTATGTTTGTGGTGAGCATAGTATAACCTATAGACTTAGAGAATCACTATGCTGTTTACCTGAAACTAATGTAATATTGTATGTCAACTACACTTTAGTTTTTATTTTTTTATTTAAAAATATTTTACATTTATTTATTTTTGAGAGACAGAGTGTGAATAGGAAAGGAACAGAGAGAGAAAGAGACACAATCTGAAGCAGACTCCAGGCTCTGAGTTAGTGGTCAGCACAGAGCTCGACATGGGGATCATCCATGAACTGTGAGATAATGACCTGAGCCAAAGTCATAGACTCAACTGACTGAGCCACTCAGGCACCCCTACACTTTATTTTTTATTTTTAAAATTTTTAAATGTTTTTTATTTACTTTTGAGAGACAGAGAAAGAGAGAGAGAGAGAGCGAGAGAGAGAGAGAGAGCGAGAGAGAGAGAGAGAGAGAGAGCGAGCAGGGGAAGGTCAGAGAGAGAGGGAGATACAGAATCTGAAGCAGTCTCCAGGCTCTGAGCTAGCTGTCAGCACAGAGCCCAATGCAGGGCTCGAACCCTTGAACCATCAGATCATGACCTGAGCCAAAGCCGGATGCTTAACCAAATGAGCCACCCAGGTGCTTCTACACTTTAGTTTTTAAAAAGTGGTTCGGTGCTGTTATTTATGGGCAATATAAGTGAGAAGAACTGTTTTGACCTCTAGCAAAACAGTTTCTTGCAAATGAAGTACTCATTCAGCCATGATGCCTTACCATCTATTCTAGCAACTTCAACTATAGAATCAAGAGGGGAAAACCAACAACTATGATCCCAAGAATCCTAGGTCATTTTTTTTCTAGTGTCATGGAGTTGTTGCTTCAATTTCAATCTTTTCCGTTTTGCCTTACAGCTGCTGAGAGCTACTCTTGAGGGAACCCCATGATGAGTCATAATCTTTCTGAAGCTGTTGTTTTTAGCTTCCTCAGCATTCCACCTGTTTGCTGTGAATCCCACTCTAGCCCAAGTCTCTCTCTTGAATTCCACACTGATATTCCCAGTTATCTTGAATATCCACATCCAAATTTCTAACCCATTCTTTGACCTCCACATACCCAAAATGAACCCCATATTTCCAGTTTCACCCACACCTGCCAACTTTTCCTAATGTGTGTTTCTAACTTGTGTATAATTCAATTAAATTACCCAGTAGCTCATCTGAGAGTAATCCTAGATTCCTCTTTTCTATACTCTTCTTGGTCAACCCAAACCCATTCCGCTGACTCCTCCCCCCAAAATAGCTTCAAACTGGGTATTTCATCTGAATTCTAACTGTCCAGATTTTTACTATCATCAAATCTCACATCTTTGCTGAAAAGTCTTATTTGTTGGTCTTTATACCTCTAGTTCCAGCACTACTTACATTGCCTACAAACTTGTCTTTATTGTTTTAACATTCAGATATGAGCATATTTTTACCATGCTCACAATCCTTCAGTGACACCTGCTAAAGAATGAAATGTGAAATAATTTTCATCTCATAGAAATATCCTTGGGATCAGTTCTCAAAGTGTCAAAACTAATTTTTCTCAACCTTTTTCACATTATACTGCATCAGATACTTGTTTTGTACTATGTCAAATCTCCTCAACACTCACCTCTTACTTCAGTCGTGGTCATGTTACCATGACCAGTTTTATATAGAACTTGACTAGTTTCACTCAGGGGCATTCAGAAAATTCCTCATCTTATACTTAACCCACATAGTTTTTTCTTCCTTGGAGCATATCAGTCATCAAAACATGGGACTCTTGGAGAAAGTCTCCTTTATTAGGGATAGGCAGCCCCAAAGTGTGGGATATTCACACACATGGAGCTACCTTGATGTACAAGGGATAGAAGCCTGTGCAAAAAATTCAGAGAGATATTTTATAAGCCTCCTTCCACTGTGGACCACAAAGATTTGAACATGTTCCACCTGTGCCAATGTCCAATGCAACAATTCATGTTCATTTATTTTTCTCTTTTCCTTTTTTAGTCCTTCTTTCCATAATTCTTAATACATGAGATTACTTCCCAAATAGATTATTTTATGTAAGTCTTTGACTGAGGCTTTATTTTCAAAGAAATGTGAAAGACTTAATAGTGACTAAGCAAGTTCATATAAAGCAAACCCGTGTGATGGGATTTTGAAGCTGGATTAGTCATAGATAAGAAAGAAGTAAAACTCTACTTATGGGAAGTGGGTAGTGATAATATTTGGCATGCAGTAGCATCATAATTATTAAGACTAAAGTATGGGTAGAAGGAATAGGCTATATAGTAGCTGAAGCATTAGATTGCCTAGAACTCTCTAAATCATAAAGATTCCTCTTTATATTATGCTGCATTGGAAACTTTTGTGTAGTTGGACCAGGAGATCACAAAGTAGCCAGCAATAGAAATACTCCTACAGGAGACATGTGAGCCAGAATCACTGGATGAGAAATGAGCTCCACAAAGATTTAGAGTACTGACATATTACTGATTATTTTGGTGTTGGTACGTTATATGGACAATACTTTAAAAGGATCACTGCCATACTGTAGACCCAATCATGGGTATTCCTAAATGAGATTGAGTAAAATGTTTGATTTGTTTACTTTGTATGGATGGTGAAGTGGCTTGAGGTATGGATATGTGTTAATTCACGGCTATTAGAAAATAAGATGTCTATTGGTCAGAAACATAGAATGAGTAAGATAAGAAGAAGGGCAAAAAGGAAGTCTTCATAAGGTTCATATGGATAGACCTCTGGAAGTAGACACAAACCATGAGAAGAACCTGAACCAAAGAGGATACACCTAATAATAATTGGAGAAGATGACAGCTAGCTCCATGAATTAAGCGGCTGTGGTGGCAGAGATAAAGTCCATATGCACAGAGTAAGTAAGATGAGATGCCTTTCCCAGAGACTGATCTGGATGCTTCTGTATCTGCAAGCATCAGAGACCAATGCTGAGCCCTTTTGATGGTACTTTAGTTCAATGAATCCAGCCAGTGGCTTGGTGATTGGTTGATTACATCAAACCTCTTTTGATGATTTTTCCTTGCTGGAACTGTTATATGGTGGCATACGAGTTACCTTTTATCCCTTTGGTACTATAAGTAGCACCACAATTGGAAACCTTAAAGAATTCCTGAAATATTATAATCATGAGATCTACTTGAATAATTATATACCCAGTCATCAAGAACTAATTAGCCTAATAGTAACAGAAAAGTCTGTTAAAAACTCAGATAATGTGCCAGATGAATAATATTGACCTTAGTACTGAGTCAGTGGTTAAAAGATGGTGCTGGGTCCCCAGTGCCTAGAATACATGAATTCAGGAAGCAAGAGGTTTACGTAAAATTATGCACTCTCATCATCATTCTCTGAGACCAACCTGTAAAATTTGTGCTTAAGTTCTGCTGCACCCAAGGCCCTATTTTCCTAAAGAGTTTACCTCCACAGGAAGGGTCCCACTTGATTTGAAGCAACGACTACCACTTAGTCACTCTGGATTCTTCATATTAGTGGACGAGCAAACAATGAATGATTATAATACTAGTGTGGGTAATCAATCATTATTGATATGATGAGCTAGGGTTGCTGCTATAAGTTGAAGTATAACCAGGGAATTACTTGTAACTGTCCTGCTTGTTTTATACCCACTGAAACTGATGACTGGACAAGTATATCAACAATGAGTTCAAAGCCCTCAGGATTGAAGGTGCAGGCCATCTGAACTAGGTGAGCAGCCTAGACCACTAGGAAAGACTACTAGTCCAGCCAAAATGCTGGCTAAGGAAGAGAACAACATTAAATAGTGTATTTGTCTTCTCAGGTAACCATAACAAAATACCATAGATTGGTTGCTTAAATGACAGAAATTTATTTCTCACAGTTCTGGAAACTGGAAGTCCAAGACTGAGGTGTTAGCCCATTTGGTTCCTTGTGAGAGCTCTCTTCCTGGCTTGTAGGTGGCATCCTTCTTACTGTGTCTTCATGTGGCCTTTCCCTTAATTATCTTTTAAAGGCTCCATCTCCAAATACCATCATATTGGGACTTAGGGCTTCAATGGATGAATTTGTGGGGAGGGACCCAAACATACAGTCCATAACATAGTGTAAGAGTAAGAGAATACATTTGAAGTATGTGCTTCAGGATGAGTTACAGTAGCAGGGACAGAGGCTGGTTCCACTAATCCACTTTTAATAACTGGCTTCTACTTTAGAAGGGCTTTGTGATGGATTGACTAGTGGAAGACCCAAGTGTAAGATGGTGGATGGCCCTGGAAATGGATGGTGTTGGGTAGCTCTTGTGCACCACTTCAAATTCTCTTAGAGCAGTTATGAGACACACAGCATAGGCTGCCAATAATGACTCTACTCTCAGGCTTAAGCATCAGTCGCCTGTATCAAGGCCAACTAGACAATGCAAACTGGCATTAGTTTATCTTCTTTTTCTATGTGACTTTTCTCTGCCCATCACATTTTCTTTTTGACATTGTTTTCTAAGTATACTATATGCACTCAAAAATTTGTCTCAGGAACTTTTGGCGGGGGCGGGGGGACGACTTTCACTAAGTCATCTACTTTAAACAACATTGCCAAAATAATCACAGGGAAACGATGGAGACGTGGTATGGACCCAAGAAATATTTATGTAACAAATTCTGGTCTCTGGACATGCCAAGCTCTTTCTGGATCTTTGGCTTTGTCTGGCTCTTTGCTCAGGAATTTCTTTTCTGTCCTAAGCACCTCCATCAGATTTGTCATCTATAAAACTCCTACTCATTTTTCAAATCTTAATTTGTTTGCAGGTCTACAATGCAAACTCCCCTGAGTTCCTATGGGAAACATAATGCAATTTGTTCATCAAACAATTTGATTTCTGTAGATACTAGAAGAACACCTCTCCCAGTCAGCATTGTATGTCTGTTGGACAATGTGAATGAGCTCTAGCCAAGGAAATGTGGGCCAAGGTGATAGAAGTGATTTACAACCCTAGCCATAAAACAATTTGCATGATTTTCCATTCTCCATCTATTTCCGTCCATACTGTTGGAAATGAAGGAAAGAACCTGGCAAAACTGGAAAAACTATAAGATAGAAGCATCTTGATTCCTAGTTCATCACTTGGAGGACAGTTGCCTAGAAATATCCCCACTCCACATTAGAGTTTACTTTTGGGTAAAAAAAAAAAATCTTTATATTAAGCCACTGAGATGTCAGGCTTTATTTCTACTTCAGCATAGCCTAACATATCATAACTAATATATTCCACTCAGAATGTAACTATATAAATAAATATTTAATTCTAATTGTCTCATTTAATTTCCATCCATTTCATATACCCTCTTTGGATTCTCCAATGCTGTATGATACTACATACTTACTGATTGGATGAATGGATGAGGAAGAGCATGTAGATTTATTCTGCATGATGCTAGGAGAAAAATGTTTAGAAATCAGTGAGAGATGTCTTTTGATTGACTCAGAAAAAGAAACTTTCTAAAAACTGTAGCCATGGAACAATGGTATAGGGCTGCTTGTAGAGGTGATGAGAAATTTATCACCAGGGGGCTTAGTTGGCCTGGAATTTAAAGACCAATTGTCCAGGGACGCCTGAGTGGCTCAACTGGCTGCTGGTTAAACGTCCAACTCTTGATTTCAGTTCAGGACATGATCTCACAGTTTGGTTCATGGGATCAAGCCCCCTGTGGGCTCTGTGCTCACAGCAGGAAGCTGCTTGGGATTCTTTTTCTCTTCTTTCTCACTCATGTTCCCTCTCTCTCTTTCTAAAATAAATAAATAAACATTAAAAAAAAATTAAAGACCAGGGCACCTGGGTCGCTCAGTCAGTTAAGTGTCTGACTTTGGGCTTAGGTCAAGATCTCACAACTTCATGGGATCAAGACCAGCATCAGGCTCTGCACTGACAGTGTACAGCTTGCTTGGGATTCTCTCTCTCCTTCTCTATCTGCTCCTCCCCCACACATGCAATCTCTTTCTCAAAATAAATAGATAAACTTAAAAAAAAAAAAGACCAATTGTCCAAACTGCTCAACTTATTAGTGAAGTAATTAAGTCTAGGGAAGTCAAAGAACTTACCCAAAGCATATTGGCAACAGAACCGGCAATGAAATTGAATATCCTGTTTCTGACACCTGTTTTTTATTAATCAAAATTCAGAGAGGCTGAGTAACCAGAATATCAAATATATACCAGATTTGAGTTCAAATCCTGATGATTTTCTAATTATGTATCTTTAGGTTAATTACTTAATCTGGCTCAGGAAGGTTTTCTCATTTATAAAAATGGGCTATGATAACTTGATAGATTTTTATGTGATTATGTTTAATAATGAGACTAGTACAAGGTTGCAATTATTATTATTATATTTATTAAAATTTTAGTAATGACAAAAAATAAACATTTCTTACTCATATCTATTATTTACATTTTACCAGTATGATACTAAGTAAATTTTCAACCATATTCTATATCAGAGATTTTTGGTCACTAAATTGAGAACATGAATCCTATGGGAAAATGCAGTTCAAGACTTAAACAACTGAATTTGAAGTGAGTTGTGGAACACAATGAATTTTTTCAAACTGAGACTCTCTGGAAAGACATTTTTATAACATGTGTGACTTGAATTAATTGCAAGCAGTGAATGGAAGAGGCATAGCAAAAGTAATCTGGGAACTCAGACAACTGTGAAAGCTGGAAAGCCCCAGCATACCATGCCCCTCCTTACATTCTTAGATCCCACATTTTGAGTTAATAATCTTCAATCATGATTCCAATGAAAGTGAGTAATTTATTAAGTGTAATACTGTAGGACCAAGGAAGGACTAACTTGATAAAATCATTTTCCAAAGAGTATATTATATATATTTTGCCTTTGTTATTACATTTGGGGTCCCTGATAGCTCAAAGGTTTGCATATATTCATAGAAATGCTTCTAGAAAATAGTCAGCAGGATGATCACTCCAGGAACCTGACCTCCTAGAACTGCTCAGAACTCCTAGAACTGGGAGGCATTGAGACAGGTGTGTGTGGTGGCCTGCAATCTGGCACATCTAGGATTCTAGATAATGAATCCTGGCTATGCCTCCTAATATCTTTGTAAACTTTATAAAGTCACTTAAATCTTCAGAGCTTCAGTTTCCTCATGTGCTAAATAGTTTGATGATGCCCGCCACCATCAAATTGTTGTAATAATTAAGAGAGAATAAATATGCATATAGCATCCAGCACAGTACCTGGCACTTAATAGGTACTCAGAAATAATTTCTCTTTCCCTCCATGCCAAACCATTCCAGTCCATTAGAATTCTAATTAAGCAAGGATAAAAAGAGATGGCCTCAATGAGCAAGTCCAATTTAAAAAGTCATTGAGGGGACGCCTGGGTGGTTCAGTCGGTTGAACATCTGACTCTTCATCTCAGCTCACTGCTTGATTTCAGGGTCATGAGTTCAAGCCCTGCAATGAACCCAGTACTTGGTATGAAGTCTACGTAAACAAACAGACAAATGAACTAATATAAAATAAAATAAAATAAAATAATAAAAAATTCATTGAGTACCAACTTCGGATTCTTGAACACAAACATGTACACTATTACAGTTTCTTCCTTTAGGCAGGCAATGCCTTTCATACCCTGATACACGCTCCTGCCAACATTTACCCATAAAATTTGCTTTGAGATTCTTTCCGATAAAACCCTACAGCTACAGACAGGTAAGGGAGGGAAGACAGGACCACTGATTCAGATCCCCTGTACAAATCTGCTCCTGTTGGGAAAGAATTATGTGGAAAGTTAAAATAAATCCTACAGAAGTGACAGATTCAGGGGTCACAGTACAAATGGGGGTCTGGTTTTTCTTTCCTCTTCTGTTTCTCTGGGAAACTGGGTAAATCACCTTTGATCAGTTAATCCAAGGATTAAGGATTAAACTCACTTCAAGATGACTGCTTTGGCTTCTGATGGTTGTAACGCAGTTTAACAACTTACTCAAAAAATGAAGCCAAGAAAGCTTAGCTTTTAATGCTGTCTTTATTAAAGTTCGTAATAATAACTAATCCTAAAACACATAGTATGTGCCAGAGAGTTACCTAATCCTCACAACCACTTACCATATAGGCATACTATCATCCTACCTGTTACAAATGGAGAAACTGAGGCATGCAAAAGCCCAAGTGACATGTTGTCCGGTTCCACCCCAGCTGGTGGGGCGGTAAATCGGTTGCAGGTTCCTGAGGGAGGGAAAGAGAATAGGGGGGCAGGAGGCAGAGAGCGGAGGCAAGACCAGCCTTTCTGATCAAGCCCCAGTTTATTGAGAAAATATCCACACCTTAAATAAAGTACAGGGCGGGAAGTGAGGTAGCTGACCTGAGTCGATTGCTAGGTTAACAGAGTCAAGGGATTAAGGCTAGGTAAAGGAGGAACCAAACTAAAGTTTTTAGCACAGACGCCTGATGGCCGACACCACCCTGCCTGTAGGCGGTTGATCTTTGTTCTTTTGGCTTCTCCTGACAGGGAGTGGCACTTCCCTGCCTATCTTTGTAATTCAGGTAGCTCCCCTCAGGGAGTAACATTTCCTGCCAGTAAACTGCCGAGCAGCTGAATCTTTGCAGCTTCCCACAACATGTCTGAGAACACATTACGAGAGAGTGGTCGAGGCAGAATCTGAATCCAAGAAAGTTGGCTCCAAGACTGAGTTTTACAATTACACCGTCTTTCTGAAATCATGTAGCAGCTCTTCATTACAAGGCATTGCCTCAAGAAAATGTTGCTGCATTTTTCTGAGGAATTTTTGTTGCATATTTTACTTCCAGTAAAGTCCTCTTTGGCTTGACAGAGAATAAAAGATGCCAGTTATGTCACAAGATGCTGGCTTTATTCAAATAAAACATTTCTCTTCTATAGTGATACATTTTTTTCTTTTAGAAGTTTTTTATAAACCTATCTAAAACTCAAAGAAGATGTCTTTTACTTGAGGTGTGAGAACCATAGTGGTCTCCACAGGGAATCCATGAAGGTATAAGAAGAAATACCCGAGCATCTACTTATTCTCTTTTGTTTAAATGTTCCATTGTTAGTCTTTTAATAAATAATATATTATTACAATAGTTCTTCTTTGGAATTTATAACCTAATATTCAACCTATGTTGATGATTAACCTACAAAAATTTTTTTGGTAAAGGTGAATATTCAGGTTTGGAGATCACTATTTTAAAGACCCTAAGATTTAAGAAACTAACCTTTAATGCTTTATTTCAATGAATCAATTTCTCTCCTTTACTGGGTGATTTAAGCTGCTTTCTAAAGACTCGTTCGATTTATGGGCAATATCAAAGCTACATATATTTCTGAGTAATCACCATAACACAAAATTTGAGATTTCTAGCATGGTATCTATAATGAGCTCTCAAAGAATACTGTTGGAAGGAAGGAAGGAGGGCAGGAAAAGGCAGCAGGGAATGAAGGGAAGGAGAGAAGGAAAGTAGAGGTGACATCTTTTTTACACAATATTAAGACATCTTTAAGATCATATCCTTTGTACAGTCTTGATCTTTTCCCCATGCTGGGAAACTTCCTAGGTAAGAAATACAGACGTTGCTAGCTTCAGCATATTAGGATGCTCATCCCAAACTGAACAAATTCAGGGGGTGGCGGGAGTCAGAGAAGCCATTACATGCTGGTATATAACAGATTCTACTCAGTGAATTTCTATGTAACTAATAAGAACCTATTTCATTTGTATTATGTGCTAACTATGGGCACTGTTCTATAAGCTTTACACAGTTCATGAGTTATTTCCTTCACACTTCACAGCACTATTGTGAAACAGGTTCTGTTATTAAACTCGTTTTACAGATGAGGAAACTGAGGCCAGAGAGGTGGAGTAACTTGCCCAAGGTCACGCAGCTGGTGGCAGATGCAAGATTTAAGCCCACGTAATCTGGTCCCGAGCCTTTGCTCCAACCACTACACTATTACCCTGGAACTCTCCATCTCTTCCTTCTTTCCCATTTTAAAAACCTCTTCTCCCTTTAAAGGATGACTTTTATTTACTTTGAACATATTTATCCTCAATTTTACAAGGTGGGAGCTGGGAGGCATGCAGGGGAGAAAACCCAGAAAACTATGGAAAGATTAGTTAAAACCGTGCTATAAAGAATATAATAAACATTGTCACAATAACCCACATTTTGTGTCAGCTTAGCACTTTGACTTTCAAAGTACCCACATATGTAATAATTCTATACTTAACACTTCCAGAATCTTCTCCGGGAGGGAATATTCTCCCATTTCTGATAAGGAAAGGAGCTCTCATGTAAAAGGTTTAGCCACAACCACAAAGCTAGCCAGAATTTGGATAATCTGATTCCTGATCCTGTGCCCTTTAAAGAATTTGGATAACTCATACGCTTTAACAAAGGGCAAAGTAAGTGGGTGATTGCTGTTAAATCTATCTAATAACAATTCTTTACATTTGTAGAGAGCCAGATTTGCAAGTAGTTTCTGTACTTAGTGGTCAGTGGTGATCAATTCTGTTAAAAGGGATTCTGAGGTTCACACTCAGCTCTTCAGGAATGAGTGCAATGACCAATTAATCATGTCTTTCACAAGTACGTGTGCCATTACTGAGGGAGCACATGTAGCCTATCCCCCGGACCTCTTGTTGAGATCTATGTGGATGTCTTATATTTTGCTTCTTCCAGCTAGTTATTCCCCTTAGGGATCCTACATCACTGTATTCATACTTCTATGGCTTTATATTAATAACTATATAAATATCTAATAACATTTTTCTTACTCTGACTCTTCAAGTCAGAGACCTCATGTATCCAGTTATTTCTTCAGCCTGACTTGAATTATGGCACATAGCAGAATTCAATAAATAGTTGTTGAACATATTATAGCTAAAAATAATTTTGCGAGACAAGCATTATCAGCTCTCAGTTTAAGAAGGTTGAGAATTCTGTGAAAGCCATCTTGAGTTGGCACAGAGTTAATGAGCTTTTCCTCTGTACAGTGTCTGATTCCTAAGATGCAAATGGCTTACCTCCTGACCATTGGGACTTTTCAAAACCATTAGTATTCTAGGAGGCAACAAAAGACTTCTAAATTTGCTCTCTCTAACTGACCTACTGTACTTTGAAATTACACTGCCTGTGTTTCCTGCAAATTTCATCAGTTCCCCACAGACATGAAAAGAAATTGTGTCCACGGAGCCATCTTGCTAGGAGACCTTTACTAAAATTGTCCTGAAGAAGAAATTATTCTTCACCCCTGGGTGACTTGGTAGCTAAAACAGACTTCTCCTCTTTCTTTTAATCTGTTCTACTTCACTGCCTCCCTTTTTGTAGGTTCTTAAAGGTATTGCCTTATTTACTTTGATGGTTTCTCAACTAATTGAATACAGCAGTGAGTTCCTTCTTCCTTGACTCTTTTGGATGTTTCTATTACCCCAAGGGGAAGACTCCCGATAGGACAGCTTCACTTGGAGATACTTGCTTATCAAAATGACTTTAAACACTATTATTATTTATGATGCTGTTAAAAGTTTGCACATTTGACTACAACATAGAGAATGCAGTGATGCCAGCCTTAGCTTGTGGTGGTAATACTCCTAACTTCTGGATAGAGGAATGTTTCTGAAAGCAAAAGAATGGATAAATCTTGTAGCTTTACCTTTGGTCCTTGTATACTGTCACAATCGGCCCTGAAAGACTGAAAAACAACAACAACAACAACAACTAAGGAATGCCTTGTATATGAAGATAAGGAACACAACCTATGAAGCCCAAATCATATAGAAACATTACTTAGAAGAAGGAAGGAATTGTCTTAGAATGGAATCCTTCGGGCTGACAGGGAGATGACTTCTTTCTGACTTCATATTTAACAAATATTTTCTGATCCCTCAACCCTTGTGCACACGTACACACACACACACACACCCTGGGCATAGTAGCATCTATTTTTTCACTTTCTTTACTCCATCCTTATCTACCAAATCCATTTTATGAAATGCCCTCAAAATTATTTTCATCAAGGTAAGGATTTTGTGGGAAAAGCCATAAAACTTAAGATCTCTACTACCTTCTCCTTCTGCATCCTGACCCATACCCAGTGACTCCCCAGGGCCCAGGATTTTCCAAGCTTCTATCTTTAGTGAGCTGTATGTGTAATGAATCATAGTGTCCACCTGTAAGTGTCATAAACAGATGGTATAAATATGCTTGCATAATGTGACTCAAAACACATGGCTAGTTTTAGCTGGAGTTCAAACAATATTTGCAGTTCCAAGAAACCTGTGGCTTGCAGCTTCAGGGTCAGTGGGAGGAGAATACCGGAAAACTGACAGCCTGTGTCCCTGGCTGTCTGTCAGTGCAGGCTGCATGGAAGGGGCTAGGGGGAAGGCAGAGTGGAGGAGGAGTGACAGGAAAACCAGTTTTCCACTCGTTCTTGAAGCCATTCATTTGAAAGGCTCCCAAGAAATTGGTCTTTGGATCCTATTAGGAGTGGGTGGTTTCACACATGCCCTTCCCTGTTCCTGGAATGTCCTTCCCTCTTTTCTACCCCTCCCATTTTTCCAGTTTGTCTCTGCTTATCAGATCTCAGCTTCAAAGTGCTTTCCTGTGGGAGAGGAGGGCTTCCAAGCCCCCAGCCGAGGTTGACTAGCACTTGCTCAGCACTCTGATGATGCACCAGAGTGGGAATCCTCCAGGACAGGGGCTGTGGCATCTCCTACATGGACGGAGGCCCATCATTGAGCACAGACAGTGCCGGGCAATTAATACGCCTTGTTCATTTGAAGGTCTATCCCCAAAAACAATGAATAGAGTGAAGTAGCCCAGTGCAAATGATGCAGTCTGGCTTCTTAAAGAATGATGAGGATTGACTTTTGAAACAAAAAGTAAAGAGAGTCATCATTGATTCTTAAAGTTTCATTTACTCTTCAGTACGTATCCTGCAGGAGATCCAGATCCAAATCCTATACTCTTGGACATCCTGTCCGGGCTCTTCAGGCAGTCAGTAATCTTTCTCTTCTATGACCACACAGTGCTTACTCATAGCCTGGGTTTCCTTTCATCTCTTTTCATCCTGCCCTACTGGGTCACAAGTTAAGGTGCTGAACTGGGTCTCTGGCTCTCCTGCCTCAGTCTACTTTTCCTAGGACCTCACACATTTCTGAGCACTGGGTAAGCACTCACATTTGCTGAATTGATTGAAATCTTGGTGAGAAAAATAGAATGTCTACTCATTTAACCAACATTCAATAAATATTTATTGAGAGCCCCCACTGTTTACCAGGTGATGTTTCAGGTGCTTGGAATGTATCAATGACATATTCCCTATGCAAATAAGGAAGCATTTTGGAAGTCATTAACTTTTCCAAAATCTAGAGAAATGGTTTCCAGGTTTGTTTTGTAACTCTGTTTACCTAAGACTTGCCCATAGACAGCTAGTACAAGTTGCTAAAGACTAGGTGTTGAATTCTAAAGTGGTGATTAAGAGTCAAGCTTAGTGGTATTTTTTCTTAATGGCATTCTTAATGAATGAACTTAGTACCCTGAAGATGTGTATTCAATAATGGAAATACAAGAAGAAGCTAAATTAGTAAATAATTTCTATGCTTACCAGTATTACCATGGGCACAGTATTCCCAGTGCAATGGGAAGGGTTCTTTTAACTTTTTCATTATAAGCACCCTAAAATGTCAGAAGGCTAAGAGCATGGTAATTTTGAACCAGTTTTTAAAATTGTACTTCATTTAATTTCATTTGGAAAAAATGCCTAATCCTTCTTAAGTAAATAATCCTCTTTATTATGTTTAAATTAAATTCACCTAGAAATAGATTTTTCGTAGTTTGTTTTAAGCTGGAATCATTAAAAATGCACAAGAATTTCATGCTGTGCAATCTTTATCATTTCTAATGATGCTACTTTAGTTGAAGAGTGTTTAAACAAGTAGGAGCTGTTCATTATCAGTCATTTTGACACTGAGGGTGATACATGGAATATAGCAATTCATGTCAATTATTATCCACCAGCGCACTTCATTTCTGAGCCAGTAAGCAAAATTTCGGGGAACAAACCTTCGGTGTTAGTTGAAAAGTCAATAAACTTCTGATGGAGTGAGTTTGGTGCCTTCTATTTCCTTAATTTTAGAAGCTGCTTCCATTTAAATCTGTGGTGTTAGCGCCATTAATATTATTTTGTGGGAAGGCAGATGGTGACTCTTTATTCTTCTAGCCTGTAATGGAGACATGTATCAAATTATTTCTAGATTTATACTAACAGGACTTAACATTTTTTAAAGGGCTTTGTGGAGCTGCAGACTTCATAAACCGGTCCTCTCATTCATCACAGATCTTTACTCCCTGCCGACGAACTACAGCAGCAATTGTATCTAAGACAGGGACTCCTTCACGCAGTTTAGGGGCAAGGAATGAATGTCTTCTACAATCAAAGCAGAGGAGCCAGGAGGAATTACGCCCACTGGAGCTGGTACAGGCTGAAGGCTTTGCTCTGGAGGGGAACGGAATAGGCAGTGTTTCATCCTGACAGAGTCCACATCCCAGGTCAAGGCCTTAGGCACCCTAGAAACTTCTTGGACACTACCACCTTTTGTTTTTTGAAAGACCAATCCTCAGCAAAAGTGTAAAATAGAACAGTGTTCATTTATGATCCACCTTCTACAGAGCCATTAGCTGCAATAAGGAGGAATATGCCTGGGCACCATAGTAGGAATACGCCTAGAATCACATTCTGAACTGAGTTTTGAGCCTGGCTCTGCCAATTATCAGTAATACAACCTGGGGAAATCAGTTCACCTCCTTGACACAATACGCTTCTCTGTATAATGCAGCCAATGACATGTGACTCCCAGTTTATTTTGAGGATTACACAGGTTAATGAGTGTAAAACAGCTCAGTCAGCTGAGGAGCCATCTACACAGTTGGTCGGGAATATCATCCTTTCCTGCAAAGCTGGCTCTGGCTCAGAAATTGGCGAGACCATTTCATGATTGGTGTCCCTCCCCCGGCAGTCATCTTGCTCAGTGCTAAGATTCCTCGTACCTGTCTCCTGGCAACATCCAAATACAAGGCCTGGGCATTTCAGAGGAAAAATAAAAGCTGTAACTGTCAGAAGTCTGATGGAATTGTTGAAAGCAAATTAAATCAGCTACACAAATTGTGACACACATATGGGTTTTATTTGTTCTGTGACAGCTTAAACAGACTTTTTTTAAAGGGAGACAAATGAGAAACAGACTATGAGCACCCCCTTTTGGAGAGGCAGACCGCTCCATTGTCTAGCAGTTCTGTTCCTTAAGCTTTTTTTTTTTTTTTCTACGAAGGCTGTGATGGATGAAACAGCAAAGATACAAAAATATTGGTGGAGTGTTAGCATTACATAAAAATGACTGGAGGGGCGCCTGGGTGG
>NC_043714.1:58970352-59039341 GCF_006229205.1 Suricata suricatta
GAAAGTGCCTTGACTGGATCAGTGCAGTAGCCTCCTGACTAGTTTTCCCCACTGTGTCTTTTCTCAATTCATCAACAGAGTAATCCTTTTAAAATGATTAAAAAAAAAAGTCATGTCATTAGTCTTCTGTTAAAAACATTTTATTAGCTTACATCTCACTCAGAGCAAATGCCAAAATCCTGAAAATGCCCAGAAGTCACTACTTACCCCACTTCTGTCTCTCTGACATCGTCCCTTATTCGCTTACTCAGAATGCCTCTTGGTCAATAGGCATCTCCTGTCTGAGGGCCTTGGCACTGGCCACTCACTCTGCTGGAGGCAGCTGCGGCCATCCGCGCTCTTTTCTCAACGCTCACCTGGTCATACTTTCACCTGCTTCAAGTCTTTGCCTAAATAGCACCATCCTGACGCCCACCCTGAGCTACAACCCACCCATCCACTCTCTGCTTCCTGATATTGCTGACCCTTCTGTAGTTTTCCGTAGCACTTGTCACCATGTCATATACCATATAATCTTATTTATTATGTTTATTACTGGTTGCCCATCATCTGTTTCCCCAATACAAATTCCAAATACGTAAGGATATTTATGTCTATGCATTTCATGTATGTATGCAGTTTGTAGAATGAATAAATGGATGCTATTCCTGACCATATGTTTTTGAAGAAGGTGTTTTCAAGGGTAACTTTAGAGAGAAGCACAGAGCCTGGAGTAGAGTGCTTTGTAAATAAGGGAGGAAGCCCAACAAAAACAGAAGGCAAGTTACAGAAAGACAGTGTCATCAAATTTAGTGAACAGGACTAAAACCGAGATTATTAATGTTCCAAAGATTTTTAAACCTCCCATTTCTAAACATATTAATTATTCAGCGTAGCTCTCTCTTTATGCTTTCTGTGAAAATTGGAAAACATTCCGGTTTAAAATTTTCATTATGTTGAAGGAGTGAGTAACATTTAGTGAAAGAGAAGAATGATATTTGTTATAATCTCTACCTCAATTACTGTATCTTAGAGACATAGCCGCAGCCCATTTCATATTTATCTTTCAGTCAATCTATTTGATGTCAATACATTTGGCAAAAGCTGCAATTATGTTCCATCATTTGAAATCAGAAGAATAGCTTTTGAAGGGGCAGAAGCAGGATATTTGTCACTGCTTTTGTTTTAGAAGACCATGGGACAGCTCTGCGTTCCAGCTGGCTTTGTCCCGAGCGAGGCACTGCCGGTCAAAACCTCACATGGATGTGGAGGCTTCTTCCTTCTGGACACTCTCTTTTGTCAGAAACATGTTCACACCCCAATATGATAAGGGCTGGAAGGTGGAGAGAATGCAGTGCTGTTTAGATATGAAATATGCTTTGTTCTCACAATTTTTCCTCACTTGATTCCAAGAAAGTGTTTTAAACTTTGTGTTTCCATGCCTCTGCTTGGGAAGGGGGCGGCCATATTAGCTTTTGACAAAAAAGACAAAGCTGGTGAGTACCCAGCAGTTATCTCTTATCCATTTCTGGGATTTTCTTTGGGACCTTTTGATCTCACCTTTTATATAGAAAACCTTCAAGGATTGGGAAAGTTGGAAGTATAACAAACTAAGAAAAATATTTTTATTGGGCAGATTATATTTTACTAGTTTTCTCATAGTGGGACCCCTTGTAGGGCCTACAGTATGTGTCTAACCTCAAATGGGAATTGCTGCATGGAGCATTTAGGGATGTGGACACTGACAGTCAAATCCCAGTCCCCGGGGTAGAAACCCTCACCCCGCCCCCATAGACAGGCACACACACATACCCATGTGGACACACACTGCATGCACACATGTCTATGATGATGTATGGCCACCTCTTAAGAATAGTGGGCACAGGGTCCTTCACTGAATTTTCTAGATGGTGTGAGGCCTCAACTCTTGCATGACATCAAGGAGACATAGTCATAGTGAAGCCTGGATACATTGCTCACTTTTGCCAGAAACACGGAGGCTCAGAACAGACCATCCAATTTCCTGAAAATGAGTAATATAAAGTTCCTTGCTTCCAAGTTTTGTGAACAAAAATTATACCTGCTACAATAGTTCAAAAGAGAAACTGAAGAAAGACTAATAATTATGAATTAAGAGTTCTCACACCACTCTTTTTAATTTTTTTAAACATTTATTTATTTTTGAGAGAAAGAGAGACAGATCATGAGTAGGGCAGGGGCAGAGAGAGGAACACACACAATCAGAAGCAGGCTCTAGGCTCTGAGCTGTCAGCACAGAGCCTGATACGGGGCTCGAACTCAAGAACTGTGAGATCATGACCTGAATTGAAGTCAGACAATCAACCGACTGAGCCCCCCAGGTGTCCCACACACCACTCTTTTTTAAGCCAGAAGAGATCTGGGCAAGACCTTTGACATGTAATCTCTCAACCGGTTATAGCAAGCTGGGAATTTACATGGATTGTCACAACTAACAAAAAGATCTTACTTTCTATGAGACATTTATAGAAATTGCAATAGCACATAATTGCATCTGCATTGTGTCAGTTTTCAGAGATTTGCTCTCCAGCTCAAATCTGCAGAGTCTATTTTTTCCAGAATGTGGAAATTGACTGCAAGGTCATGCATTTGATCTCTGCTTTCCAAAACTAAACGGAGAGAAAGTGATACTGAAGTATCTGGCAATTCAGTTCCCTGAGTGGAAAATCTGAAATGTTCCAGTCTTCAACATTTGCTTTCAAATTTACCACAGAGATTATTTTTTTAAAGTTTTAGCTGCTATTGCCTCTATTACATAATGCCTGCTACTGCACCCTGCTGAGGATAAACAAGCACAGAGGAACACAAGGAACACAAGCATTTTGAACATGGATTCTGTGCTCTGTGGGTTCGTGGGAAACACTTTCTGTGGTTAATTCCCCTGGGCCACCCACCCCTGTGGCCTTAGGTCAGGAACTTCTTACCTGAAACAGAGCCTGGTGTTCTTCGTCGTGTAATGGCAGGGAAAGACTTTAAGGAAAGCTCTGGCTTCCAAAAAATCGACAGTGTGGACACTGGGCATGAAGTGACTAAGCACGCGGCTTGACCACATCACAGTGTGGGATTTGAGAATTCACTTTTGGGAACCTCCAGTTCTTGAGAAAGGAGAATATGTGATGAATGGGTGTTCCCAGAGGCTTGGATGTTTGCTCAGGATTTATTACAAACCTTATTACTCTGGATTCCCTGTGTGTAGGCAGCAGATGGGCACCCCACTCAAACTTGACAGGCGGGCAACGTTGGAAAACATCAAGACTCTATTGTGGCCCCCTTGAAAGCTACGAGCTTTGATAGCATAGTTTACAATCAATCGTCTTTACATTTCACCGCCATTCTCTCTGTCACACAGCAATGTGGTGACTCCTACATCAGGTCATGTCAACAGAACTTACTCAGATTGCTAAAATTTCCATTGTCAAACCCATTGGCAATTTTTAATCCTTATCTCATTTAATCTCCCTTCAGTATTTGATGTATTTGACTAGCTCCTTCTTTAACTGTTCTCCTTATTTGATTTTACCAGTGCCTGGTTCAACATCTGATCTTCATTCTTTCCTTTTCATTTCAAGTAAATTTTTATTGAATGATCATTCTGCATCATGAACTAATACAAAAAGAAGAAGTCATAATTTGGCCATTTATGAGTCATTTTTGCAGTCACTGGGCATTGCCCTAGGGCCTTTGAATTTGTGAAGCTATATAGAAAAGTGTTTTAAAACCATGGCTATTACAACCAATCTATCTGAATTCAAACACTAGCTCTGCCACTTGGTGGCTATTTAGAAGAGAGTCCTCAGAGAGCAGGTTCTGAAATGATTCGTTTGTAGGATGTTTATTAAAGAGTACTCTTGAGACCAACACCATGGGGAGGAAGCAAGATTGAGCAAAAAGAGATGTTGAGCTGTGTGCAGTCTCTTATCAAAGGTAATCGCATGGGAATCTAAAACTGGAATAAGCTTTCAGAGTTATCTGCAGCTGAGGAGAGGAGGCCTTGCCTTTATAACCTGTATTTGTCAATCATTGGTTGTAGGCTGGGAAGGGGCATTATGACTTTGGGCCATGTGGCTCTCCTAATGGGGCTGCGAGCTGAGGACTGTCAGGCAGCAGCACCGCCTGCCTGGAGGGGAATATGCCCTGGTCCTGAAGGGAATGTGGACAGAGCCTCACAGTTTCCATTACCATAGCTCTATATCCTTTAGGAAATCTTCTTTCTGTGCCTCACTTCCACAGCTACAAAATAGGGATAATGACAGTACATAACACATGGGTTTGTTGTGATTGCCTAAAATTATATCTGGCATTTAGTACATGCTTAATAAGATAATTGTTTTATTTCACAGC
The DNA here is from genome assembly GCF_006229205.1 of Suricata suricatta. Lineage (NCBI taxonomy): Eukaryota > Metazoa > Chordata > Mammalia > Carnivora > Herpestidae > Suricata > Suricata suricatta. The sequence goes on from NC_043714.1 coordinate 58,974,712, forward strand.
CACTCAAGACAGCGTGTCCTAGAGGGCTGAATGCACCAGACTGTCAGACTATAGCCTAGGACCCATCCTAGACTCATGCTCACATTCAATTAATCAATTCTATTGATTCTTTCTTTTAAATATTTTTATTTGTGACCTCTTCTCCAGTTCCAACAGTACTTCCCTAGTTCAAATCCTTATTTGCTGTTGTCTGGACCATGTCTTTGCTTCCAGTCTTTCTGTCTTCCAAATAATTCTTTGTAAATATTGATAATGATTTTTATACCAATTCAAATCCAACCATAATTTTCCTACTTAAAATCGTATTGCCAATAAGACAGCACAGCTTCAAAGCAAAGAGACCATCATTCCATTTCTTGCTACTCCTTTGTATGCAGCGAATTCTGCAGCAACAGCTAATTACTCTTAACTCGCCTTATGAGGTTCTGGCATTGCTCTGGGACTTTAACCTATTTTTTTTTTTTTGGTGAGTTTAACTTCTCTCATTAGTTAAAATCTCCTTTCTTCAATGAAGCCTTCTCCAACTCATACATGTGTGTACAAATGCACACAGACTTTTTTTCTCTGCCTGTGGGAAAATTTTTGTTACCCTATTAAATAAGAATATTTAATAATAGTATTTATAATACTTAAATTCTGTTACCCTGTCTCCTCTGTTCAGGTCTAGACTTAAAACACTTAACATATTGTATCATAAGGGGATATGGTAACCTCTGGAACTGGACAGTCCTAGATTTAAACCCTAACTCAGCTCTTGGTGGAGTGGCCTTGGACCAACTCCACCCTTGATTTTCTCAGCATACTTTGGAAGGTCCATGTAAGGATCAGGTGAGAAAACGTACACAAGATGCACCAAATGTGTACTTGGTATTTAGTAGATATGAGTATTATTGTGTTTACCTACTTGTCTGCTTTATTTAGTACAAGCCCCTTGACAGAAGAAGTCTTGTCTTAAACATCTTTATTTCGTTGACATCTAGAAGAATATCTGGCGTATTAAGTGAATCATTGTTGGATACATGGCTAAGGAAATGTTTGATATATATCATATATCATACTGAAATTGCACAGCAGTATAAAGGACAGACTTTTGGGAAAAAAGTGAAATGTCAAGTGTATGACACAGAAACGTAAGGAGTTATTATCTCCATTTTAAAATGAGTATCCCTTTTGAAAAAGTGAAAGCTGTTTCAAAGGTTAACTCATACGTGGTTGTGTCTTCTCAGGTGGATAAATATTTTCCCCTGCTGACAGGAGTACAAGTCGTTTTGGCTCATTAATAGTAGCATGGCATTTGTTCATTCATTCATTCATTCAACAATGATTTGTTGAGCATCTGCTAAATGTTGATCATACAAGGTGCAAATAATTAGAAGATAAACAGAGACAAAAACTGTTCCTGCTCTCACGAAGCCTACAGCCTGATTGGGGGGATGACTGTTAAAGCAGCAAAGCAACAGTCTACTGTGCAAGCTCTTATAGGGGATGTTCAGGATGCTTTAGTACCATGTAACAAACTAGTCTGGAGGGAGGCATACAGAATAGTAAAGTTCTGAGCACAGTATAGTTCCGAGCACAAAATTCCTGAGGGACTTTGCAGTCCATCTTCAGCCTTTAGACTTTATGCAAGGGTATTTTGTGGGCATAAGCAAGGGAATACAATAGTCATATTTCTCTCCTGTGAAGACCACTCTGACCTCCATATGGAGATTGGATTAAAAAGGCCAAAACAAGTCAGAAAAATCATCTGAGAAGCCACTGGCAATCTGGACAATCAGGTCTTCTGCCTCAGAATCTGATGGTCATTCATTATTTCTTTGTCTTCCAGGGAATATTACAGTATTATAATAATAAAGAGCAGGTCCCATAGATATAATGACAATAAAGACTCTGTAATTACAGGAAAAAAATACTTACATGTAAAAGATTATTTTTTAAAATACTTTAAAAATATTTATTTTTGAGGGAGAGAGAAAAAGAGAGAGAAAAAGTGGGGGAGGGCCAGGGGGGAGGGGTGGGTAAGGATCCGAAGCAGGCTCTGCAGATACCCTATGCAGAGCTTGAACTCAAGAAGCTTAACCAACTGAGCCATGCAGGCAGGCACCCCTGTAAAGGAGCATTTTGAAACCATCATCTCTATGACTCTCCCTTTCAGATGGAGAAATTTTGGCTCACGAAGGCAAGACTCTCACCTGAGGCCCACACACTGGGTACAACCCGTGTACTTCGCATTGCCCCATGTCCTGAAAGCAAGAGAAAAGAAATGGAAGGCATGTTCCCTAATTCCAAGGAACTTGAAATCTGGTTGAAGAAAACAAATAGCTCTACTTAAATGAATTGAAGCCAAAGATAAAGAATGAATATGAGGCTAATTTGGTTCCCACTACACTAGCTAAGCATTTTCCGTGCCCTCGCAGATGAATGGGAAATCGTTATGGTCCTTCAGCTCTAAGCAGATCTATATAAGCTCATAGCCGGTGATAGAGTTTCTCCAGGAGGCCTACCACCACTTGGTCTGAAGGAATTCTTAATTTTTCTCTTCTCTCTCTGAGGAGTTCACAGAAATAGGGATAGAATAGGAATGCATCCTTTAGCCTCTTTCTGTTTGGGGCTCCAACCTCATTCAGATGATTGGGACCTGGAGCCACATATCTACCTCCTTGTCCTCAACACAGGCAATGGATATGACAGTGCAGAAGGGTGAAGACACATGGTCAGATAGTGTGGAAATGTTTTAATTGTGGCCATTTGTAACAACACTTTTGAGAATATCAGACATGTAGTAATAGGATATATGTTTTTCCTGGAATAAAAATGTACTTTCCGAGCATAAGAAGTTTCTATTTTTTAATATATCCTTAAGAATTTAATGTTTTAAGGCACTTAAATACTTAAAAACAAAATACAGTTCAAAATATAGAAATCTGTCAGTACTTTGCAGTGGTTTTCTCTGGAGTTCGAATCCTGGTTCTACTCTGACTAATCATATGAACATAAATAGATTACTTATCACTTTTGTGACCCAATTCCCATCACTGAGATAGAGGTAATAAGAGTGGCACCTTACTTACGCTGTTGGGACAATTAAGAGGGTCAATATAAGTAATGAGCTTAGAATAACATGTGACACATTAACATTACTTACTTATTACATTGTTTTGAAAATTTTCAGAAAATGTGGTCCTATCTGCTAATAAATCTCTGTAAAGCTGTGAACATGTGAATGCATGCTTGTGGAACTAACCATATTTCATATAAAGACAATTATTGCCCTACCCTTCACCTTCTATACTAACTTATTATATGGAAAATTATTTATAATTATTCCTTCTGCATTTTACATGAACATTTCAAAATTTCACTGATGACTCTGGGATGCAGAAATGAAGTTGGGAGAGCAGCCCATCATGTTGGGCTCTAATCATCTTACATAGAACCCGTATCTAAAGGTCCAATGTATTCTTTGGAAAGAAAGTGGTAGGGTGGGGCCAGTGTTGTGTCACATTCCAGACCAAATTAAAGGTTTCTGGAGTTGTGGTTGTGCACACCCTGTTTTATGGTTGTGCACACTCCACAACCAAGGACATATGGACCTTTCTTCAGAGTTCCGTCTTTGAAATTTGTAGACCAAATGAAATATTATGTGGCAACAAATGATAATCAGTCTCAAGAATGTGGAATGTTCTTATTCATTAAAATAAATCTTTTGAGAACCTACTCTTATCCAGGTATCTAGATAGACATAAGGGTTTCAATAAAGAGAAAGCCTTCTGGCCAAGAAAGTTCCAATTAATAAAGGAAAGAGATAAGTAAAACTTTCCCATGCAGTATAATAATGGAGGGATGTAAAATTCAAGACAAAGAGACAAAGAAAATGAGGACAGGGTGCTGTTAGAGGAGGCTGTCCTCAGGAAGGCGGAACCTGAGCTGTATTGTGAAGGACAAATAGGAACAATCATTAAATAAGATATTATCACGAGAGGAACATTTTCGTTAGAAAGAATAAAGGCCAGAAATATGGCATGTTTGGAAAACTGCCAGTATCTCAGTAGTCCAAGACTAACCTGGAGTGGGTATTGGAGGTAGCTGAGGTTGGAGAAGGCTTTGGTTTTGGAAATCTTGTTGAAAAGTTTAGACTTTATTCTGTGGACAGTTGGGACCCCTGCACGATTTTCAACAAGATAGTAATATTATCTTATTTTTTTTGTTTTGTAAAGATTTCTCTAGTTGCAGCATAGAAAATGCAGTGGTGGGGGAGAGCTATGGAGAATCTTGTATAATTAAATTGATAGGTGATGAGGTTAGCTGTTATGGTGGGAATGGAGATAGATTGATTAGACAGTGATAAAACGTATAGGCCTAAGTCATTGATTAACTAGAAGTGGTGGATGAAAAGAAAACAACTATGAGTCAAAAAAGATCACCATATTTCTAACATCAGTAAATAAATCAGTATATAGAGATGCTGATGATTGACATGGGGAGCACACCTGAAAAAGATGGTAAACTGGGGGATGGACTAGACCATTTCCAGAGTGCCTTCCCCTCACCTATAACCTACTGCAGATACTTCTGGTTATTCAGAATTCTATCTCTTGCTCATGTTTCATATTAATTCATAGGAAGGGTAAATAAGAGGAAGAATTACATATAGATTTCCATTATGTTATACTTGAACTTAATTGACTTGCAATGAAAATCGTGCATTTATAGAGAGTAAATGCAAATTTAAAGCCAATATATGTCACATCTTGAAGAATCAGACCTTGATTTAGAAGCATTGCATTAATAATAACAACAACAATAATAATAATAACTGATGTTACATTGGCACTTATTGTGTATCAAGCATTAAGCTCTTCACAGACATCATTTCATTTAAGCCTCACAACAAACCTACAAGGCAAGTACCAGTATTCTCTACATTTATAGACAGGGAAATTTGAGGCTGAGAGTTTTATCACCCATTATTAAGAAGTTAGGAGGAGTCAAAGTGAAGTCCTCCCATGTTGTGGTATGAGCAGAGGACTGGGAATTCAGAAACCGGGCTTAGAGCCCTCAATCACCATTTATTGGCAAGAACACAGTCATGTCACTCTTCTTCATCTGTAAAATTTAAGTCAAGGAATGGGCTGCTAGGGCAGGGAGACATTGGAGAAGTTGAAGTCAAAGACCTCTAGAGCCCCTTCAAGTGATGGCATCCTGTGGTTTTGATGTGCACGATGGAGCGTTCATTCTGGTAGTGACTCTGAGCTCAAAGGGATATGGTGACTTGTCCACCTCATATGCTGAGGGGACAGGCATGCCACTAAAAAGGCAGAACATTGCCCAATATATGCGATCATTGGTTTAATTTGGGCATTTTTTTAAAGCTCCTGCAATGTTTCCCTTGGCTAGCAATTATTTAGATTGTCACCCCTTCCTTTATAGGAAAAGGAGTGAGAACAGTTTCTCTGGAGGAGGAAAATCTTGTTCTCCGTCAAATAAGGATCTTCTAGGGACTTTTTTGTGTTTTGAATTTTGTCATCTCTTTTTTTACCTTGTAGTTTTGCTGCCCAAATATGGCAGCATAAAAGCTCTTCTGAGTAGAGATTTGGAGAGTATAAGTATTTCCAGGAAAACCCACAAAAAGGGTCTTTTCAAGCTGCAGATAGGGGCAGCAAAAAAAGAGGGGAAGATATTAACTGTTTCTAACTTTTGTCTTTTACTTTGGGCTTTACACTGCTGTTTTGTTTTGGCTACAGGAAAGTTATTGGGGCTTTTTGGTAATTCCTTTTCTTAGGGAATAAAAAAAGAACTGCCACCTCGAGCATTTAAAGCTTGGTGATGTTAGTCCTACTCTTGGGGTTTAGAAGAAAATACATAAATACTCAAGTCACAACACTTACTAGTTGTGTGATTCCAGATACTATTCTTGGGCCTCCATTTCTCATCTGTAAAATGGAATCAACATCTCTATTTCAAAGATCATATCATGAAGTTGAAATGCAATAGTACATGTCAAGCAGTTAGGCCAGTGCCTGGCTGAAGTTCAATAGATGAGAACGAATCCAGTGGTTCAAGAAGAGCAGACTAGTATTCTGAGTTAGCAGAAGTAATACTAAGAGCATAGCATGCCCTGTCCATGGGGCATGACCATCTACAAGACATCCTTCCACCTTGCATGTTTAGTCTCTATACAGCACACATGAGTAACAATAGTAACAGATGCTGCTGCATCCATAAACAAACAATAGAAAATAATTAACACAATATGCTAATATGCATGGGAGTTTCTATCAGAAATTACAGTGCTCAGGATCTGAATTCTTCTTGAAGGCAATTTGAGTTCCAAACAGCTTTGTATGTGTGTTAGCTATTATTTTGTGCACTTTCAGGAATATTTGCTATCTATGGTTGGTTATGATTATTTGTAAAAAGCAGACACAGGAAGAAGAGAAATCGTGCTGGATTAATAAGAGTGTTTGAGGCAGAATATTGATACACTTTGTGCAAAAACGAGCTCAGCGAGCTGAGCTCAGATATCTAACCTGTCTGCATACATGAGGATGTTAATTTTCAGTACAAAAGCCTGGACAGATGCCAGTACATTCTGGGAAAAGGAGATCATATTATACAGATTCCTTCTCAGAGAACTTTGCCATCCCACAGAGAAACCTTTCCTGAAAAGACAATTCTCTTATTCTTTGGCTCATATTTGAGGATTGCTTGAGTTAGATCATTTTGCACCCAAAGACCACCACAAAGTTCAGAGAAGGTAGGAGGGGTCTTCCCTTTAAATTCTTGGTCAACGATTCACATTTCCACACATTAGTTGACAATTACAAGGTTTGGGGACTTCCAGTTATAACTGTACTGCAAAAATAAGAGGAGAGAAAACAAGTGGAGGTTATGTTAACAGGCCCCTGGTGGCTTTCAGGGACATGTGGGTCAGCCTTTGAAGCCACTTTCAACTGATTTTCATAAGAAATAAGTAGAATAATATGCTCCTATTTTAGGTTTTTACAAGTGATATTGTTTAATATTCTGATGTTGTTTCTTATAAATTTGTTTTAGAGACTTACTTTATTTCCTCTGAATTACTACTATTTTGGAAGGCAAGACTACTTTATTAAGCTAAACAAAATAAGAATTGAGATTTTATCTCTATTCCTATTTTTATGTTTTTTAATAACATTAATTTAAGCTCATGGTTTTTAAAAGATAAAAGAGATACTGAAAGCTGAAAGAATAAGAAGTGGCAATTTCCTTTCCCTATTATTACTTCCCAAAAGTATCCCTTTCAAAATTTCTTTCTCTACATGTACAAAATAAAAGAAAGAAAAAGAAAAGAAAAAAAACCCATCCCAATATCCAACCCCAAAACAAAACCAAAACAAATTTTATGTGTAAACCTACTCATATGTATTTTGTTTTGCACAAGCAGTATAGAAACATGCTGTCAAGTACTTTGATTTCTCACTTAATCTTCCTTGGACACTTTTTAATATTAATACATACAGATCTATTACATTCTTTTTAACATATGCATATCATTCTGTTGTTTGGATGTACTGTAATGTATCAAACTGCTGATTTCTATATTGTGTTATTACAAATAATGCTGTATGAAAAAAGTAAGTTTATTTGCATGGCATTTCTGGGCCAAAGGGTAAATAAATGCATTTTTAAATTTTGACAAATATATTAATTAAGTTTCTAATGAGAGTAGGTGAAAGTGCTGATTTTAGGCAGGCATTATTTGTCTCTATCCATGTGTCCTTGGGGATGGTGTGGTATCAATCAATGTTTGCAGAATAAATAAATGACAGATAGAAACTTCAGAGACAACAGGTGTTATTTTTTCTTGCAAAATTTCATTTAAATTCTAGTTAGTTAACATACAGTGCAATATTGGTTTCAGAAGTAGAATTCGGTGATTCATCATTTGTATACAGCACCCAGTGCTCATCGTAACAAGTGCCTTCCTTAACACTCATCACCCATCTAGCACACCCCCCACCCAATCTCCTTCCATCACCCTGCAGTTTGTTCTCTATCTTTAAGAGTTTCTCATGGTTGTTTCCCTCTCTCTTCCCCCACCCCCATATGTTCATCTGTTTTGTTTAACCTTGACAAAGCGGGAAAGAATATCCAGTGGAAAAAAGACAGTCTTTTCCGCAAATGCTGTTGGGAGGACAGCAACATGCAGAAGAATGAACCTGGACCATTTTCTTACACCACGGACAAAAATAAACTCAAAATGGGTGATACACCTCAATGTAAGAAAGGAAGGCATCAAAATCCTAGTGGCAAAAACAGGCAACAACCTCTTTGACTGTGGTGGCAGCAACTTCTTACTTGACATGTTTCTGGAGGCAAGGAAAATGAAAGCAAAAATGAACTATTGAGGCCTCATCAAGATAAAATCTTCTGCACAGCAAAGGAAACAATCAGTAAAACTAAAAGGTGATCAACGGAATTGGAGAAGATATTTGTAAATGACGTGTCAGATAAAGGGTTAGTATCCCAAACCTATAAAGAATGTATCAAACTCAACAGTCAAAAAGACAAACAATCCAGTGAAGAAATGGACAAAGACATGAATAGACACTTTTCTGAAGAAGATATCCAGATGGCTAACAGAAACTTGAAAAGATGCCCAACATCACGCATCATCAAAGAAATACAAATCAAAACCACAATAAGATACGACTCACACCTGTCAGAATGGCTAAAATGAACCACTCAGGAAACAACAGATGTTGGCAAGGATCAGAAGAGGAGAAAGAGCAAAACCTTTTCACTGCTGGTGGGAATGCAAAATGGTGCAGCCACTCTCCAAAACTGTATGGAAGTTTCTCAGAAAATTAAAAATAGAACTACCCACGACCCAGCAATTGCACAACTAGGTATTTATCCAAAGCATATAAAAATGCTGATTTGAGGGGGCACATGCAACCCAACATTTATAGCAGCACTATTGACAATAGCCAAAATATGGAATGAACCCAAATATTTATTGACTGATGAATGGATAAAGAAGATATGGTATATATATGCAATGGAATTACTCAGCGATAAAAAAGAATGAAATCTTGTCATTTGTAACAACATGGGTAGAACTAGAGTGTACTATGCTAAGTGAAATAAGTCAGGCAGAGAAAGACAAGTATCATATAATTTCACTCATGTGGAATTTAAGAAACCAAACAGATGAACATAGGGGAAGGGAAGGAAAAATAAAATAAAAACAGAAAGGGGGACAAACCATAAGAGACTCTTGAATGCAGAGAACAAACTAAGGATTGCTGGCAAGAAGTTGGGTGGAGAGATGGGCTAATTGGGTGATGGACATTAAGGAGGGATGAGCACTGTTATATGTGAGTGATGAATCACTAAATTCTAATCCTGAAATCATTATTACACTATATGTTAACTAACTTGGATTTAAATAATAAGAATAATAAAAAAGAATGAACCATCTCAAACAAAATAAGAACCCATACAACCTTTTGTTGTAGATCTACATCTATAGATCTAGAAGCAAAGTTTGTACATTTTCTTGATAAAATATTATCCTGCCCAAGATCTACATATCTTACTTTGCTGATTGTCTGAGGGGAGGGACTTAATTCATTACGCTTTTGACAGAACCCAGAACAGTGACTGACACAGATGAAGCACTTAATAACTAGTTGTTGAATAAATGTGCAAATAAATAAATGCCAGAAAAAAATACTTCTTATTTCTGAACTCGACATTTTATATTGTTAAGTAAGCCAATTTCTTAATTATTAATGAAGTTTTAAGTGTTGGTGGTGAACAGTCTCCTTCTGGAGAGTGGCTAGGCTTCTAGAACCTGAAATCATACTTAGGTCTCTTCCTCCAGTGTGTTCACCTATGCGGTACGGCCCATGTGTATGGGATTTTAGCCACACAGAGAGTGCAATTGATGGGAATAATTACAAATATATAGATGACATTCTAGGTAATGGGAGGGCTTCCTTCCCTCTCCAATGTGCTTTATTTTTTTCCAGCTTTACTGAGAGTTGACAAAGTTGTATATATTTAAAGTGTAGTGTGATGGTGCTATATGGTTACTATAATCAAGTTAATTAACACACCTATCATCTCCCATCGTTGCCAAAGTCACCATGCTGTACATTAGATCCTCAGTCTCCAAAGGTTTCTGATCCCTAAATTGATCATCACAAGCATTTATACATAGGATCAATTTTCATGGTGAAGACTTTTCTCCTTTTGCCCACTCAAATGTAGATTATTATTCTTGGAAATTTTTTCTGGATTTGGTCGATGCTCATTCCATAAAAACACTGATCACGCTGAATTGCATTTTTTCTTGAATTACTGTATTAAATATAAAGTTCTCTTGCCTGAGGGATTGGACTCCATCTTTTTCATGATGGACCCACAAACATGGAGCTCAACACATAGTAAAGGCTCATCAAATAGAATAGAATGTATTCAAGAGTCCAACATTCTCCTTCTCTTTTCTAGGTTTTTCCTGATACATCTCTAGACTTCAGAGATGCAGCAAGAGAACTAATTCTGCTCTTTTCTGCTGCTGAGGAGAAAGCATGAAGATCAACATGGTAGGATAGAATAATTTTGGACTTTGATACGAAGCATACCTGAGCTCACATCACAGTTTTGCCATTTCTTGCTTGATAACCTTGAGCATGATTCAACTTCTCTGAGGTTGCTAGGAGAATGTAATATTATTACATAAATAGTAAATTCACTGACATGATGAAATATTAGCTTCCCTTCCTCTATCACCTTCCCCTTAAGAATATCAGAAAGTGTGCTCTGGTTAAAGTCAAGGGCTGGGGCAGTGGATTTAAGGAATTAAGGGAATTTAAGGAATTTGTAATTTTAGAAAAAATGCATGACATAATGGGAATCAGCATTTTTTTAAAAAATTTGCCCAATCTTTGGGCTGTGGAAACTTAATGTTAGTATTATTTTAACTAAACAACTGAAAAAGGTACCATAGGAGTTTATGTACATTCACTCCCCCTTTGTACAAGCTGTTATTTAAGACTATTTTAGGACTGTATTTGGATCAATGGATGTTAGAGTCTAAGTAGTGAGACTTAGACTCTAACTCTCGCTCTCATCCATATGTGAATCTTATAACCAGTCTTTGGGAATCTTTAGATCAGCATTTTCTTCTCCTTTAAAAGTGTTATTTAAATCCAAATTAGTTAACATATAGTGTAATAATGGTTTCAGGAGTAGAGTTTAGTGATATATCTCTTACATATAGTACCCAGTGCTCATGCCAACAAGTGCCCTCCTCAATGCCCATCCCCCATTTAGCCCACCCCCCACCCGACACCCCACCAACAACCCTGTGTGTTTTTTGTATTTAAGGTTCTCTTACGGTTTGTCTCCCTCTGTTTTTGTCTTATTTTTCCTTCCCTTCCCATAAATCATATGCTTTTTTCTTAAATTCCACAAATGAGTGAAATTATATGATTATTTGTCTTTCTATGCTCGACTTATTCCACTTAGCATAATACACTCTAGTTCTATCCATGTTGCAAATGGCAAGATTTCATTCTTTTTGATAGCTGAGTAATATTCCATGTACGTGTGTGTGTGTGTGTGTGTGTGTGTGTGTGTGTGTGTGTAAAAATATATATATAAATAATGGATATATATATATGTATATATATATACACACACACACACATCTTTATCCTAATCAGTCAATGGACATGTGGGCTCATTCCGTAACTTGGCTGTTGTTGACAACACTGCTATAAACATTGAGGTGCATGTGCCCCTTGAATCAGCATTTTTGTATGCTTTAGATAAATACCTAGTAGTGCAATTGCTGCAATTGCTGGGTCATAGGGTAGTTTTTTTTTAACATTTTGAGGAACCTCCATACTGTTTTCCAAAATGGCTGCACCAGTTTGCATTCCCACCAACAAAGCAAAAAATGGTTCTCCTTTCTCTGCATCCTTGCTAATACCTGTTGTTTCCTGAGTTGTCAGTTTTAGCCATTCTGACAGGTGGGAGGTGACATCTCCAGGTTGCAGAACCCGCTTCCTTACCGGACTTTGCCTTCTTTGGCTCTGTGGTCTCACCAGCCCTTCCTTCTGGTGACTTCCTCGCCAGTCACCTCCAGCCACATTAGTTTTCTTTGAGTTCTTTGCAGTTTTGCAGGTCCAACTAACTAATATTATGCACAAAACTACAATATGAATGATTGAATATATATATTAGTAACCATCTTGCTAATAGTGTTAAATTGTATCACCAAAATCCTGGTCCTAAAGGCTCAGGGGTCACAGTCTGTGGCATGTAAAGCATGGTCTCTTTGCCCCTACTTACAGCCACATCTCCCACCATACCCCATCTTCAGCCTTTGCCGCAGCCACAGAGAATTTCCTTTTGAACACACTAAGACCTTTTTTTTATCCTGGAATAAGCTCTTCCTTCTGCTTGGATCTCTCACGCCCCAAATCCCAATCCCACTGACATTCCCAGAGTCAGTTCACTCCTTCTCACCCTGCAGTTTTCAGCTTAAAACAGCTGTTTCTACAGAAGCTTCAAGTAGGAGGTTGAAAATTGTGCCTTATTCCAAACTGTGAGAAGTGAAATTAAGGATATGATGTAAGAAATGCATTTATCACAAAGGAAAGGGGACAAGTCCACTCCTTCTGGTCCAGCGGCATCCCCTCCCTGGGTTTAAGGGAAGCATGTAGAATAATGGGCACATGGCAGCCCTCCTGCTGAAACCCACAATGAGGACACCCTTTCAGATATGGGATATATTGGTCAGGTCCCTCGCAGGAAGGTGTACCCTCTGGCCCAGTGTGGAGGGATTACCTCCCTTCTCTCTCTCCACCTTCTGATTTCCAACCAGTGCTACTGCCCTGCTGGGCAAATTCAAAACTGGAACACAAGACAAATGAGCCTGTGATTCCATCTAAAAAGGACAGGATGAAAGAACAGGGGCAAATGAAGAATCAGTAACATAGAATGAATCTCAAACATAGGAAATTATAATTTATGTGCCTGGACATAACTGGAGTGAAATTTCACATTTAGTTTGGCACGATGCCAAAGAGGAACACACCTCCTCGTCTAAGGGTTCTGCTTCTGGCAAACTTGGCCGGACACAGGGATGGAGCTGCATCTCTGTCCTAGCTTTGTTTACTCCTGATGCCACTACAAGTAGATACTCAGCCAAGAGTCTGCCCGAGCAGCATTTTTTTTTTTCCTGGTCTGATCCCCAAATGATTGAATACCATTTAATTCTGATAGAAAAACCTGAAGGTCTTTTAAAAAATGATCTTACATTCAGCACATCAATTCAGTAGCAAAACACTATCGGAATGCATTTTCTATACTTACATGAAATGAACCAGAGACTAAAAAGAATACTCCCTAACAGAATCTCTAAGTGCCAATGAGTTAGAAATCTTAATTTTTCTAAACCGCACTAACTGGGTTCAAATTCTCACCTTGCCTCTTACTATGATATGACTCCAGCAAGCTGCTTGAATTCTTTGTGCTTCATTTTTCATACCAGGGAGATTGGAGTAAAATAAGACAGCCATTAGGATTAAATATTTTAATACACTTAAAGTACTTACAAAGCTCCTGGCATATATTAAAGATTAAGGATTAATAAATGTTATTATTCCATGTCTTGGTAAAAATACCTTCTGCTTTTCATCAACACACTTTTAGTGAGCATCCACTCGATGGAAAGACCTATAAAGAATGCTTCTGTACGGAACACTGGCATTTAGTAGGAAAATGAGACTAGTCAATATAAGTGGGTGCCTGATAAAACAGGGAATCCTAGAGATTTGGGTTATATTAAGCACTGTTCATGGGGTTTTCACACAGCCAGACTGGCCAGTCATTGACTGGGCTGTGAAATAGACAAGAGCAGGAGAGAAAGATTTGTCACCTGGTTCCTCCAGCATTTGTGACTAATATGGCAACTGATCCTTCTTAAAGATTGATTAATTAAGCCTTCACATTTTTGCTTCTTTAAAGTTTTAATTGCTTCTTTTTTTTAAGTTTTTGAGGAAATAACTCTGGCTTCAGGGATTTTTACACTAGGGCAGCTGCCCCACAGCGCAGGTATGGCTGACGGTACTGAGGCTCGCTAGCCCTGGGACACTGGATGACCCTGAAGAATGCTGATTCTCACCTATGAAGTGAACCTTAGCACACACCCTTGACGCTGCCCTCATAGAGTGCCTCGAAGACCAATGATGCTCAATGGATCTGCCAGTAAGAGTTTTTAAAGTAGAAGACTTTGTTCAAAAGTAACCGAGTTGTTACCCCATAGTATACCCTGAAATAACATACTACAGTTGTTAAGGACACAGGTTTTGGATTTCAGATGCGCTTAGGTTGGCCACTTACTAACTGTGCAAACTTGGTGGAGTAATTGGCCATTCTGAGCCTTATTTGTTTCATCTGTGTAACGGATCATGTTGAGGATTGGCTGAGATTATTTGTATAAAATGCTTAATACAATGTCAAGCTCATAGCTGGAGACATTCTTTTGTAAAAAAAAAAATCCTTTTGCTACAGTTTGAATAGGCACGTATCACAGTAATTTTATGAAGAAACAATCTTGTGCCTAAAATTCACAACGAAGAGTGATAACAGGGACACCTGGCTGGCTCAGTCAGTAGAGCCTGTGACCCTTGATCTTGGCATTTTGAGTTCAAGCCCTACATTGGGGATTATTAAAGTAAACTAAAATCTTAAAAAAAAAAAGAGTCATACCAGAAGGGAAAAGCCACCCATGTTTGCACTTGTCTCCCTGGCTGAGCAAGATTACTTGAGGAAGTTGCAAAATACTAGAGTTCAGACAAGCAATATGGAAACAAGAAATACTGCCTTAGATTGTGCCTACGACATATGTAGAAGGCAGATAAGGCTTATCCCTTATAATTTAAAAGGGAAGATTTATTAAACTAGATAAGGATCGAGAAATTATGATAAATTCTCTATTTCTTATCCACCTACCTTTATGTTTCTAATACTCAACCCCTCTGAAGTTACATGGGCCGTGTAACACTCTTCTGTCACCTACCCAGTCCTTCCCTTCAGCTGACACATAGCAGATTGCCAGAACTTGCAGACACCCAGAAACAATAGCAGGAAGCCAGAGAATTTGCCTAAAAATTGAAGGTGAGTCAAATAGGAAAACCCTTCGTAACCAAGAGCAACCAGACAGCGTCTAATGTGACTTTGCCACATGAAAGACTTTGCATAACAAAAAAACCACCAGTATCCCAAGCTGTAGAATTTTGCCAAAAACACACATGAGAAAACATTTCCTGTCTGCCACTGAGCTACCAAGTTGCTATAACATTATGTCCCTAGGTGTGACTTGTAATATAGATAAACAATTTTGCTTTCTTTTCAAAGATAACACGACCAAGAGTATATTCCAGACACAAGTCTGGGTTTTTTTGTATTGAATATTTCTGGAATTTTATGTCCTTTTCATAATTGACTTCTATTTTTTATACAAGCATATGAAGATATATATATACACACACACATATATTGCACATATGTATATGCACACACATAAAAATACATACATGTTAAATGGAAATTTGGAGGGCATATGGATCCTAGGCTATTAGGGCCAGAAGAAAATGTAACGATGATTTAGTCCATCCCTGTCTTTTAATCAGGGTAAATACTGAATCCAAAAAAGAACAATGATTTGCTGAAGGTCTCACAGTTAGAAGTAGACCTTGGACCACCAGATCTTTTTCTATTTCTTTTTATCTTTCCACCAAATAATGCTGCCTTTCAAAATAAAAAACAAAGCAAACTCAGCAAATACCCACAAATATGTGTGCCACAAATAGACAGAAATGGATATCTGAATGTACAGGGAGCTTTTGCTATTTTGGATGTTGGAAACACTGAAGTTAGGGAGAGTACATGTGCTCATTTGCAAAGAACAGTTCAAGTTTGCACCCTTGCCCTTTTGTAATAATGAACAGTTTTCCCTCTACTCTCACAAATGTGTGATGTGAAAGATAATTTATATCATCACCTTAATTTAAACACAAGTTTCATGTTGAATGTAAAGATTCACATTTTACTCGCGAAAAATCTGAAGATGCATTCTAAATCCTGGCTTTCCATAGAGAAACACACAAAAACCATCAGGAGAGCTTGAGACTGAAGAAGGGTGGGGGACAGGGGATACTGTGTACTTGCAAACAATCAAGATCACATGAGAAGGCCATAGCAAAGGTAACCCTTTCCAGGAAGACCGGAGCATGCATGTGTGGCTTTGCAAGACTTCCTCGATGAGAATTTTTCTTTTTTAATTTTTGTTTATTTTTAACAAACAAAATGAAAGTACATGAAAGAGTAGTAAAACCATGCTGTGACTGAAAAAAACACAGCTCAAAGTTGAGATCCAAACACATGTCTTAGCAAAGTGTGACTTGGGGCTAGTTGCTCTCTATCTCTGGGTCTTATCATTTCCCTACGATCTGCAAAATAAAGAGATTTAATGACACCATCTCTGTTTCTTCTCACCTCCAATTTTAGACTCCCATAGACTTGTTTATTAATTTCCTAATTTTATCCTTTCCGAGGAAAATGTATTACCCATCTCTCCCCTCCCCCAACCCCCAGAATTTGCTTCAAGCTCTTTGTGATACAAGTATTCCACATAACTTTCAGAAGGTAAGAGAATTTCTCTTCTTGGAATTTATCTTAGGCATCAACACAAGCTAAAGACATAAGGTGGATACAGTGAGAGTCCATCTCTCCATCCCAGTGTCCAGGCTGGCTTAGAAGTCACTTGTCTTATATTTTTATTCCATTAGCTTTGTGGCAAATCAAGACTCTGTAGGTGTGGAAGGATAAATATGGCATGGCCAATCAGCTGAACTCTGCTTTTTCCCCTACTTGGTTCAGACCACGGCCTAGCAACTTTTGTTGACAATAGAAAGCTGAAAATGACAGGATTAGATATGCTATAACCCTATTTGATGGCATGAATAGACCGAGCTTCATTTTTCCAGCCTCAATTGCTGAGTTTTAATGAGAAGTCCAAAGGTCAATTACTTTTTGACCGACTGTATGAAGAGAAAACTGATGGCTGGAGAAAGTTGATTGTATTACTCGCTCTGCACACACATGGGCAAATTGGTTTTCTATTTATGGAGAATGTTTTTAATTAATGCTCGAATTGTGCATTAAAATTGGACACCTAGAAATAGTTCACAGATGTGATACTTTATACCTTAAAATTCAAAACTTTTTCTTCCTCTCATTTGATGAATCTAACCCATAGCTCTCTGTTTACATGTTTGCTATTTTGGTTCTGTGTAATTCTAGAAATAACTAGTTTCAGACAGTTATGGTTTAGTGAACGCAGGGAATTGCTTTAGCTAAAATTATTGTTGCTTGTTTCTAAAACTCCTACAGAATAAATCTACAGTCTTCGGAAAAGCAGAAGTTATTTCCAATGACACATACTATTTGCTGAAAATTTACGGTAGATTGACTCATACATCTTTGCATTGTACTTAGATTAAAATACTATAGCTTTGGTCGAGGGGTAGATGTGTCAGTGGCCTCGCTGTGGCTTAACCGTTTGTTTTGATAGGACAGAGAAAGTTTGCCTAATTATAGGGGGCTCATTATTGGTTCTGAAGGAGGAAAAAAGTCACCTCAACATTGATTTCTTCTGGAAATGAATCATGCAGTTGTATAACTTTTAGCACCACCGTCTGTCTCCATCTATAAACTTTTTTTCCCTCTCTTTTAGTTAATACAAAGTTTGTCATTTCAAATAATGTCTGATGTCTGGCCCCAGGCTATTTGTAGATTTTGCCTACCCACCATGTGTCACTCATCTTTGTTTAGAATCTACAACCTTCATCCTAGCAACCTCTTTTTATTTTATCCTTGCTTCTGCTTCATTGGTGGCTCTGTACCGAAGATAATGGGCTCTCTCAGTAAAAGCATGATTAATGGTGGGTATCATAAGTCCATAGATGTACAGTAAATTGGAATTCCTGACATGAATTTATCATCTAGATAAATATTGGCTACATCTTATTTTAGCGGTTGCTTTGCTCATATTTTATAATGGCCAACCCATCCTTTTAGTGGTGCCTCTTAAAGAAACAATAGAAAGTTCAAACGATTTACCCTACTCATCCCATCCCTAAATCGAAGCTAAAGATGTCAGACTTTTTCCAAATATGAAAAAAAAAAGACTTGATTTTCAAACAGTTGTAATTTTTATTCTAGCCTTTCATGACTTTTAGGTGATGTCTGCTTTGTCTGCCTGCTTACAAACACACACATAACAGATGTATTCTGTTGTTGCTTATTTAGGAATCAAGTTTCTCTTCATTTAAGCCTGATCGTGAGCCACACACTGTCTTCCTATGGCCTCATGTGTAGCCCGTGGTCCCAAAACACATGGAACCATAGAATTTTCTACTTCACCTTTAGCTTTTAGTTCAAAGTAACCAGCATGAACTTGCATGTCAAGAACTCAGCTAAGAATGTGACAAGATGCTGGCAGTAGCATTCCTTTGGGAAACCCCTAAATGATGATTTAGCGCTCTTAAGTCATTAAGCACTCTTACCTTGGATTTTATTCAAAAATGCATTTTTAAAATGTATGTTATTCCAAAAAACAACAGATGTTAATAGGTACCATCTCAAAAGAGATAGTACAGCACTTTCACAAAGTAGCCACCACCTTCAATAAAAGCGTATATGGATCAGTGTACAAGGTAAATATTTTGGGTACATCTTGAGCCTTGGGGAAACTGGTTTACCACTTTGGCTCTGTTGTCACATGGGTAATGGCTCAGGCTGCCAGAAAACCATGGACTCATTTCAAATGTGGAAGTTCAGGGCGCAACTCCAAGCCAAAAGCGTGGCCATGGCCAGCCATCTCAAGCCTCTGTGTGTACTCAGTAACCAATAGTGTGTTACAGCATATACTGTGTCAAATCCAGCCATTAGCCTTCTAGATTGAGTTGGGGGAGTCTTTCTGGCATTTGGTGTACCAGTAAGGAAGCTTCAAGTAAGGAAGCTTCAAGAGAATTAGAAGGATCAGGAAGTAGAAAAGGGGCCAAACTAAAGATGGTTTTGGTTCATATCTGTACTAAAACTCCACAGTTTTCTACATTTTTCAGTAGGAATATGATTGCCTAATATAAAGAAAATTTAACAAATGAATAAGATAAAACAAATGGCTTTGTCCAATGCCAAGGATCTCATGCCAATTACAGTAAAAAAAACATTAATAAAAACACAGCTCTCAGCAATAATGCAAACAAATGGAAAGTCTGGTTTGTCTTCCCTTTTTTTAAAATTTTTAATTCTTTTGTGTTTATTTTTGAGAAAGAGACAGAAATAGAGACAGAATGAGAGCCAGGCAAGGGCAGAGAGAGAGAGAGAGAGAGAGAATCTGAAGCAGGCTCCAGGCTCTATGCTGTCAGCACAGAACTCAACATGAGGCTCAAACTCACAAACTGTGAGATCATGACCTGAGCCAAAGTTGGATGCTTAACTGACTGAGCTACCCAAGCATTGCAGTTTCTTTTATTAAAAAGAGAGGCGGGGGGAGAGAGAGAGAGAGAGAGAAGAAAAAAAGAGGAAAATATCAGGCTAAATGTTTATCTCATAGATGCTAGAAAAAAGGGGATTTTCAATGTAAATTCTAGAGTTTGAACAGGTTTTATGTTATCTCCCTATATAATACTCATCTACTCTAAAATAAGAGCCATGATTCCACATGATACCTCCTATCCTCAAAGCTCATCATTAAAATGAGAAAGTACTTTTTTTTAACATACTTATTTACCAAGGCACAAGAGTAGCATAATGGTATCCTTAAAGGTTGGTTTATTTTTTAAATTTTTTTAAAATTGGTTTTGAACAAAGAAGGATTCTCAAGTTCAAAGACTAAGTCATTCATTGTACTATCTGCACTGACTAGGTAAGTACAGGAAGAGTAGGTACTCATAAATTTCTGATGAATCAAAGGAATCTTCTTTTAACATCAATTATAGAAGTTGTATAATTGGCTCTGAAGAAGAAACAAAAAGTCACCTCAGCACTAACTGAATCTAGAAAACAGCCATGCTATAGCACTCCTGACTGTCTTCATCAGGGATCGGAGAACTCTGTTATTTTATTTAAAAGTTAAATTTCCTCCATTTTCCAGAGAACACACTATTGGTATGGTTGAACTGGCATCTGGTAGGCTTTTGAGACTGAAGTTGATGACTTAGTGTTTTTGTGAGAATCTAGTTCATATATCAAAGAACTTGTAAAAATGGGATGTTCCCTAGCACTCCATCACACTCCACGTGTCTTAGCTATGCTCTTTTTGATGAAATGACTAAAAGTCAACATTTGATTTCAGAGCATGTATCATTTATAATTTCTATGAATTTCCACCGTAACTGGAGAACAATAACTGAGTTTCCTTTTAATATATTCTTGGAGGTCAAGGAAAAAAATAAATAAGAAACTTCATTTTCCCGTTAACATTTTAATGATAAACCTACAGTTACCTATGGAAATCATTTTTTTTTTTAGAGAGAGAGAGAGAACACAAGTGGGGGAGAGGGGCAGAGGGAGAGACAGACAGGCAGATAGAGAGAGAGAATTCCAAGCAGGTTTCATGCTCAGCACAGGGCCCAACATGGAGCTTGATCTCACCACCCTGGGATCATGACCCAAGTCAAAATCAACAGTCAGACAGTCAACTAACTGAGCCACTCAGGTACCCCATCTATAAAAATCATCTTATAGCAGCTTTAAAGTGATCCAATTTCTCAGAAATTTGGTCAGTAAAAAGATTTTCTATCCAAAAAAATCTTACCAATTATTAGAGTCTACAAGAAACAGCATATATACATTTATAGTCTGATTAAATGTCTGGGTGGATATATTTTTTTAGGAAAAAATTCATCTTGTTTGACTTGATAATTTATTTTACTTTAATAAAGCTACTATCTTTTAAGGCAACACAAAATCAAGTAAATGAATGTATGATTCTAAGAGCTATGTGAAAAAAAACGTTTGTATATTTGGACATAAAAAGGCCAATAAATCAGTCCACATTCTGGTCACTCATGTGAAGGAATTCGCCACCCCTAGGGAAGCACATCTGAGTGGTGTCATCCTGGATTTACTGGCTTGTTTACAGAATGGAAACAACAAGGCCAAAGTCATGTCTGTGCTCCCGTGTTAGTCAGGTCTCTGAGATGTGCCCAGCACTCCCTCAGTGCTCCACGGTCTGCGAGGCCAATTAATTCTTCCCGCATCTAAGATATCCTGAGACACCTCCTTACCAACAAGAAAGACTAAAGTGTCAATAAATACTTGGGCTAAGGATAAAAAAGAGCAAAAGAGAAAGTGAACTGCTTTTTAGAAGTGGATAAATCCTTCCATCCTTTCCTCCCTAAACCAAGTGTTTGAAACACATGTATCTTTCAGAGCTGTTGACTTAAGCTCCTTTCCAAGTTGGATGAGCCCTTTCCAAGGGCTGCAAAATTCAATTTTTTTAATGTTTTTTTTTAAAAATTTTTTTGAGAGAGAGAGAGATAAAGAGCACGAGTGGGGAAGGGGCAGAAAGAGAGGGAGACACAGAACCCGAAGCAGGCTCCAGGCTCTGAGTTGTCAGCACAGAGCCCCACGCGGGGCTTGAACTCACAAACTGAGATTGTGACCTCAGCAGAAGTCAGACGCTTAACTAACACCATCCAAGCGCCCCAAGAACTACAAAATTCAAATACCTGAGTTTACTTATGGACATTAAGGGACTGTAATAAAATAGAATTTTAAAATTTAACTGTGAGAAATGGAGAATAAATAAATGCCTGAAATATAAGGAATGTACCCATTATTGGCTCTTCACAGATAACTGTTTTAGGCAGAATTTGCATGACAGCCACTGTTTTCCTGTCTTAATGTGGTGGTGACAAAAGCCATGAGAGCCATCAGAAGATCTGAACTCAATCCCTGCTATCTCCTAACCAGGCTGAAGGCAAGTCTTGACCTTCCTGTGCCTGAGTTATTATATTTACAAAATCAAGTTTTTATGAGGATATCATGTATCTAATGAGAATCAAGTATCTAATAAGAATGTTATCAGTGTTCTAAAACAGCAACAAAAGTACTTCACTCAGGAAGTCTGGGTCTTCATCACAAACAAGTGTGCTTGGCACACAGACAGGGCCAAATAAGTGTTCATCGGATGTTTATCAATGCATGGATGATAAATGAATGTACAATAGATAAAAGATTGTGACATTTATCTAAGCTTGAGGAAGGAAATTAAAAATGTATCTCTTTTCATTCATATGTAGAGTTTAAGAAACAAACCAGATGAGCTATGGGAAGGGGGTGGAGGGAAGAGCAGGAAACAAACCACAGGAGGCTCTTAACGATAGAGAACAAACTGAAGGTTGATGGAGGGAGGTGGGTGGGGGATGCACTGGGTGCTGTGTGGAAGGGAGGCACTTGTGATGAGCAGCGGGTGTTGTAGGTAAGTGATGAAGCACGGAATTCTACTCCTGAAACCAATATTACACTGTATGTTCACTAGAACTTAAAAAAGAAAAGAAAAAAGATGCATCTTGTATGAACAAAGGCACAGATATCATCCTCATTTGAGACAGTAAGCGAATTATTCAGTGTCAGTTTCTCAAATGCATAACATGCGCGTTGCTTCACATGCTGTGGGAATATGGCAAAGTGTCTAGCGGCAGAACTCGGAGCCCCTCAGGCTCAGCCAAAGCGAAGCCCGGATCCAGTGCACGCTTGAATCCCATCTCTGAGCCTCAGCTGCTGTGTGATATTAAGCCACCCACTTAAACACTCTGTGTCTCAGTTTTCTGTCATGTACAATGGGAAAGATAAGAGTTTTATTTATCATATATTTCTAATATTTTTATAACATCAAAAGAGAGTCAGAGGACTCAGGACTCATCAAAATAGGACCTTTCCGGGGTAACTTTTCAGCGCTTGAAAAATGTATAGAAAATATACCAGGATGGCAAAAATTTCTGTAATCAGCCTCATCCACAAGATTATCAAAGTTTCTCATTCGTGGGCAGTCATTTGGCTTGGTGGTGGCAAAACATTTTGTTCGCTGTGGTTCTACCAACATCTCATAGTTTTTTTTCTAGCAGGTCAGATGCTAGCCAAGGTGTGGAGAATAGTGGCAATGCCAAGTCTGTGCACATAGTGATCTGTCACAATGATCATGGTACTATAACCTACGCTTAACTCTGAGAGCCACGTACAAGTCTGCCTGCCAGGTAAGTGTTTTCAGATAAAAAATGACAGATCCTTCCATTATCCGAGGCATTATTTCATTTAATTTTTAAGGCTACTACAGCTATCATTGCTGACTTTGATTTTATTTATTTTACTTTATTAGTTTTCTATTGAAGCACAGACAGCTGAAATACAATGCCACATTAGTATCGGGTACAACATAGTGCTTTGACAATTCTGTACATTATGCAATCTCACCACAATCCGAGTAGTTTCCATCTGTACCATATGCCACGATTACAATATTATTGACCACAGTCTCTTTGCTGTATTTTTATTTTATGACTGGAAGTTTGTACCTGTGAAGCCCCTTTACCTCACCCACCTTCCCACTCTCCTCCCCCCTGGCCACTGCCAGTTTGTTCTCTGTATCTCTGAGTCCATTTCTCTTTGTTTGTTCATTTACTTTGTTTGGCTTGGTTTTTAGATTCCACGTGAGAGAAATCATATAATATCTGTCTTTCTCTACTTGACTTCTTCACTCAGCATAATAACCTCAAGGTTTGTGTTGTTGCAAATGGCAAGGTTTTATTCTTTTTTGTGGCTGTGATATTTCATTATATGTCTATAATTTATTTAATATATATTTATTTGTTAATATACTTAATTTCTGTACTTTAACTTCTAAATTCTATACTTAATTTCTATACCTTAATTCCTAAGTTCTTTTTTTTAAATTTTTTAATGTTTTTTATTTTTGAGAGACAGAGACAGTGCAAGCAGGGGAGGGTTAGAGAGAGAGGGAGACACAGAATAAGAAGCAGGCTCCAGGCTCTGAGCTAGCTGTCAGCACAGAGCCTGACGCAAGGCTCGAACTCACAAACCACATGATCATGACCTGAGCCGAAGCCTGAGACTCAACCGACTGAGCCACCCAGATGCCCCTAACTCCTAAGTTCTGAACTCAAGCTCTGTTCGTGGCACTCATTAGTAATACGAACTTATTATGTCACTTAGAGTCCCTAAACCTCCATTGCCTCCTAATTGTCAAGACTATCTGACTACTATAATATCTGTAGAACAAATTATAAATAGTAAAGCAAGCAAATGTTCTCCCCCATTAGCTGGTGATGTTGTTTTTGTGCCCACTCTATTTTTAGAGGAGAGAAAGATAACCATTTTCATATTTTTTAAGTAGCTTAAAACATTTTTTTAATGTTTATTTATTTTTGAGAGACAGAAAGACAAGTGCAAGTAGAGGAGGGACACAGAGAAGGGGAGACACGGAATCCAAAGCAGGCTCCAGTCTCTGAGCTGTCAGCACCAAGCCTGACTGGGGCTTGAACCCATGAACTATGAGATCATGACCTGAGCTGAAGTCAGAGGCCTAACTGACTGAGCCACCCAGGCTCCCCGCATTTCCACATTTTAATTTAATTGAAAGAAATGCTGCTGATGGCAATTCATACCTGGAAAAAGGTATTTTATTTTAGAAATTATGAGGCAAATTTAGTGGAAGGAGCACAGTGAGAAAGCAAAAGTATCTGCGAAATGAAAGCAAACCCAAAAAATTTGCTTGGAGCTTTTTTGGCAGCTCTAGGAAGACGGAAAGTGTGGGTATTTGGAACACAGAAGAGAGGAGCAGAGGTAAAATGTCCAAGAAAAATGTCGAGAAGGAAAGCCTGAGAGAAGGTAGCCAAGAGGACATTCCTCGTACGTTATTGCCTCCAGAACTTTGAAGAAGATGCCTGCTACTCGGATTTTACTTGATAGATAGTCTCTGAAATCGTCAGTCTCTATTATCCTCAGCAGTCCCGAAGGACATTGCCTGTAACTACCGTGTGCTGGTGATGCGTCAGGGAACTCTAAGGAAAGGGTTCACTTACATGTGAGTGAAGCAGGGTGGAGGGTTGACATGAGTTGCGTGTGACAGACAGGGAGCCCCTTAGCAGAGGCACCAGGGGACTGAGATTGAACACAACACCGAAACTGAGCCGAGCGCGGTGGTATGGCCCTGATATCCTAACACGTTCCCCTACGTACACATCCTTGTGACGTCCAGAAACATACACAAAACTATTTCTGGGAGTCCCTAAATTCTGGCTTCCATTTTCTATGATAATTCCTTGCCTCTGACATTAATACATCTAAAACACATTTTTAGTAATGACATACTCATTTTTAAAGAAACTCGTTCTCCAGTGTTGTGTGTATTGTGACATGTCCTTGTAAGCTTCTGGATCCTTTGAAAGAAAAGGTAATTACACCAGTAAAAGGCCTCAGTATGTCTGCATGTTATCAGCTAGAAACTTTAGAGTCATTTAGGAGAATTTAGGAAATGAAGGATATTTGCGTGATTATTAAGTTTAGATCTTCTCAAAAGTATTTCAGGAAAATATGATTTGAGAGGTCTATGTGATGTAACTGACCAAGATTTGTGATGCGAAGTCTCTAAAACATAAACAGATCATTAAGAAAAGGAGCGTGCCATTTATTAGTCACATGCTTCCCAGCACAGCTGAAATAAATGTTTATCTCCACAGTGCAGGAAATATTTTCCCAGGAACGGGTTATAGTCTGCATTTCATCAGTTCAACAAATGTCTGATAGTCTCTCTTTAACTGCTCTGTGTTGAGTGTCCAACAGATACAGCAGGTCAACCACATACTCTCTGTCCGCTTGGAAACCCTGCTGCTTTAGGCTTTTCAGAAACAAGGGGCAGGGGAAGAGTGTACGGTAGCAATTACCCTGAAGAATCCTCATCCCGACCTCTGTGCACACTGAAGAGAGGGGCCAAGATGCCCTTCAGTTATTCGCTCTGTATCTGTTTGGTGCCTGTCATGGATCTCAGGGACCGTGAATGAGCAGAGCAGGGATGGGGAACTCCACATTTGCAAAACGGAGAGGTTAGATGTAGAACAAGTAAATAATCTTCCCAGAGGCAAAATCTGTGATGGAATTGAAAGTTGGGCTCCGGCCTCTTAAATGTCAAGTCATGACGACTGTTTAACATAGTTTCTATTAAACGTATTCAGTGTAATCATCTATTTGTCCTCAAGAGCATAAAGCAATTCAAGAGACTATGTATTTGAGCTGACTGCAAATAATAAAAACGCCTTGTCAAAAAGAAAAAAAGTGCCATAAAGTATTATTTCCTTTTTGTGCTGCCAAAAGCATCCAAGCATCTCCCCGTTATAAAATATGAACTTTTTTTCTCTACACAGATTTGACAACTCACCAAACTTATTGATTCTTCCTTTGAAATACCTTGACGGTCTTTTCTTCTCATTTTTTATTCTCTGAAGGTCTTGCCCACTCCCATGGCTTTAAATACAATGTTTGTGGGGATGATTCTCTAATCTGTGCCTTCTGCTGAGCTTTCCTTCCAGCCATCAGATGCATTTCCTTGAATAATACAGAAGGATTTTGAACCAACGGTATCCAAAAATTTAATTCAGCATCTTTCCCCCAAATCTGCATTCTGTCTCCCAGTAAATAGCACCACACCCAAGTGTTCAAGTTGGAAGCCGAGGATCCCTTTCCCTCCCCTCCCTTCCACTTCTAAACAATCAGCAAGTCTTGCTACCTCCACTTTTTTATTTTTTAAATCCATTTTCTTCTCCGTATTCCCACTGGCCCTGCTAAAGTTCAGGGCACGCAGAGAGTCAGGCACTACTGTTCATTTTCTTAGTACCCATTCCTGTTTCCAAAGCCCCAGTTTACCGGATAGAAATAGTTGATCTCTTAGCCTTCTTGCTGCCACCATAATACCTAATCCTGGCTATTGAGGTGTAAGGTCGATTTCACCCCAGGAAGGTCCTTTAAAAAGGTGACTAACTTAGCTGTCTTGTTTTCTTAGCCTTTTGTCTAGAATGTAGGTGCAGTGTTTGAAATGTAGCAGCCCTTTTGTGACTATGAGGAGAAAAGCCACAAATAAAATATGGGAAAGCCAGGAAGTGGAAGTCATGGTTCCTGCTGATAGCACGGAAATACTCTGTTATGATTCTCTGCCTTCAGATTCCTTATTGTCAAAACAAACAAATAAGCAAACAAGCAGGCAAGCAAACATACGAACCTAACATGTCTTATTTCACTAAGCCATGAAGTTACTGTTGCTGGGTTTCTATTACATGAAGCTGATGAAGGATTATCTCTGACACATCTCTTACATTCTGATTATTAGCTCTAATAATGACATCCCCTTTCTTAAAATCCTTTATGTGCTCCCACTGTCCTTAGGATACTTGTCAAACTCTTGAGCAGCACATATAGTGCCCTCTAGGATCTAGTTTTTATTGATAGCTTGAGCCAGCTCTACCTTCCCCCCGACCAAGTTCCAAACTCTAGCCTCAGTGAACTACTTTTACTTCCCACAGACTAGCATATGCTGCTAGCATATGTGGAATATCTTCCCCTTATTCCTTTTCAAGTTTATTTGTCTAGCTCTGACAGGTTCCAGAACCTCATTTAGGAAATATCCCCTAAAGGAAAACTTTCCTGATCCAACAAGTTGGATAGAAGCTATCCAACAGTTTCCATGAAACTGGATACCTGGTAATTATCTCCGTCTGAATGGCGGGGGGAAAAAAGTAATGGCAACTACTTTAAACTTCTATGTTTTCTCAACAAGACAATGATAAAATCCTTAAGAAAGAGACCGTTTTATGGATGATTATAACTACAGATATTGTGCCACAATTTCTGATAAATAATACATAGTGGTTGAATGAGTAGATGAATTTATGCATTTTCATCACACATTTCTATCTTCTATAGTCAAACTCCCATCATTATGTGCCTGTGTAATTATCCATCCTCATTAACCCAATATCATTCAAGAGATTACTATATATAATTAATCACAGAACAAAAAATAATGAAAATCAAGAATTTGCCTCAAGTTCCATTAGGGCCAGAAGAAGGTATTGATCCCTTGGTATGTAAAAAAGATTGGTAATGCCTGTGCTCTTCAATGTAATTAATTATTATAATTAACTTTATATTTAGATGTTTTAAAATAATATAATTTAGCTTTGTATCTATAGTAATATTTTTTTCTTTTCTCTTGTAATTTTCTATTGATTGCCTTAACTGAAAAATGTCTCACCTAAGGACAGTTTTTAGGTGTGCTAAACCGATACACACTGAACTAGAAACAATCTTAAGATTGATGACTTACTGAATCTGTAAGGACTGCTTTCCAAAGTAGAGCAAAGCCAAGTTTGTCTCATTCATGATTTCCAGGCTTATAAACACTTCTTGAGAATGAAAGCATTCTAAGAGTTTTGAATGCAATTTTAATGTTAATTTTTTTACAGCTTTATGGAGTATAAATTATACCGTACAATTGACCAGTTGGAAGAGTTGGATTCTTTAGTGTACTTGAATAGTTGTGCAACCATCCCTGTGATTCAGTTTTACAACATAGCTATCTATTACTTCCAGAAGTTCCATCATGCCTATACGCAGTCAATCCCTGCTTCTACCCCCAGGTCTAGGCAATCTCTCATCTACTTTCTATCTTTAAAATCTTGCTTTTTCTAGAAACTTCATGTAAAAAGAATCAGGTCATATGTAGTCATTTGTTTCTTTTTTAAATTTTTTTTCCGTTTTTTAAATTTATTTTTGAGAGACAGCATGAGCAGGGGAGGGTCAGAGAGGGAGACACAGAATCTGAAGCAGTCTCCAGGCTCTGAGCTAGCTGTCAGCACAGAGCCTGATGTGGGGCTTGAACCCACGAACTGTGAGATCATGACCTGAGCCAAAGCCAGACGCTTAACGGACTGAGCCACCAGGCACCCCTCATTTGTTTCTTATATCTTTCACTTAGCATAATTTGGAGAGGAGGCAGCCTCCACGTTGCTGTAACTGTCAGTAGTTTTTCCCTTTTATTATTGAATAATAGTCACTGTACCAATATACTACTTGATAGGCAAAATTCTTTCACTGTCTGATGGACAGTGTTTGTGTGGACACACTTTTTCATTTCTCTTAGATATCTAAGAGTTGAATTCTTGGGTTATATTTTAAGTTTATACTTAACTTCTTAAGAAACTGTCAAACTGCTTTCTAAAGGGATATTAACATTTTACGTCTGTACCAACAATATGTCAGAGTTCTATTTTATTAACTGACCCTTACTCTTGTCACATTTTTTATTATTCTGGCTAGTCCTATCTGTCTGTAGTGGTATCTCATTGTGATTTAATAAACAATGGTATAGGACCTCTTTTTATACATGTATTAGCTATTTATCTTCTTTGTAGATATGTCTGTTCAAGTATGTAGGTCATGATTTTTAGTCATTAGTATTCTTCTTATTGAGTTATGTATAAGTCCTTTATTAGATGTATCATTTGCAAATATTTTCTTCCAGTCTGTGACTTTTCTGTTTTTTTTCTTCTTAAAGGTGTGTGTGTGTGTGTGTGTGTGTGTGTGTGTGTGTTTGAAGCATAAATATCTTAAATTTTGAATTGGTATAATTTATCAATTTTTTTTTATGAACCATGGCTTTGGTGCAATATCTAAGAAATGTTGGCCTAACCCAAGCTCACAATGATTTTCTGTTATGTTTTCTTCTACAAGTTTTATTCTATACCTAGCCAAAATATTACATAATTTGGAGGTACAATTATTATATTTTCAGATATGTACTATCTCAAAAGTGTGTATGAAGCTCCATGCTTTATAAGAAATTACTGGAGGACATGTTACCATAAAATGAGAAAAGAAAACTATTATGAAACCAAGAAAAAAAAGATGTGGATTCAGGAAAAAGAGTTGTAACACAGATTTCTAAACAATGGCAAAGAGTCATCCCAATTGAATAGCTCTACCAGAAGCCTCAAGAATATCCAATCCAGATGGAGCAAGAAGCATGAGTGTTCCAGAAGAAGTATGTCTTAGAAAAGCAATGAAAACTAATTGAACATTTTGTATTTTCCACTGAACTGACAAATCTCAAAGAATTAGTAGTTATTGTGGGATTGGTACATTGAAAGTTATGCAAAAGAAAACAACCCAATTATTAAACCTTGTGAAAACAAAATTGGTACCAGAAACAAAATGTAATCATAATGCACCATGTGATTCAGCATGAGTAATTGTTATAGCGTCCTTATGATATAAACACTGACTATTATATTAAATGATAATATTATTAAATTACAAAGAGAAAGAAAGGAAATGTGTATGGAGGCGGGTGTAGGGCTAAGAATGAAAGAGAAAGAAATTTCCATTTTCCATATTAAGAAGACAATGAGTATCCAAATTGAAACAAATAAAAATCAAGAACATTAACATAAATTTATTTTAAAATATGGAAGAGATAAAAGAAGATGCACTAAAATTATTAAAATAATTTTCTTACAGACATAAGAATCAAGAATGGGATGGGAACAGTAGGAGACTTCTATTTAATCTCAGAAGCCGGTTAAAACTATTTCTTAAAAATATGCTTTTATAAATATGAAATTTAAAAAGCAAACAATAATAAAATAATTTTATGATTGTGTTTGTTAGCATGATGTTTCCTAACTATATGTCATTTTAAAAGCTATTCTACTAATTCCCATTTTTTACAAACTGCATTCAATTGAACTAACTCACAAGAGAGAACTGTAGTCCAATAAGATACTTATGCAAGTGGACAAATACAAAACCAAGTCCAAAGTGGGGATATAGCAATTTGGTAGGAAATTCCTTCAGGAAAGGAGGGTGCCATTTTGTTGCTATACTGTCTTAACTAGTAAAACAGTTCTGCCTTAGGGTGTGCTGCTTTCATATGTATTTTATCTCCCTCCAGATATCATATAAGCCGGATGCATGATAACTGAAATGCACAGAACAGATGTAGCTCAGTCTCTGTCAGGCACTGAGTACATGTTTTGATATGTCATTCCTTCCAGTAACTGTAGATGAAGATCATAAGAAAGGTAAATTAATCTCCTAGAGTTGCTGTAACAAATTACCACAAATGTGGTGAAAATCTGGGGGGTGTGCCTGGGTGGCTCAGCTAGTTGAACATCTGACTCTTAGGCTCATGTCATGATCTCATGGTCTGTGGGTTTAAGCCCCACATCAGGCGGTGCACTGACAATGTGTGTGGAACCTGTTTGGGATTCTCTGTCTCCTCCTCTCTTTCTCTGCCTGTCCCCCACTCATGATCATTCTCTCTCTCTCTCTCTCTCTCTCTCTCTCTCTCTCTCTCTCTCTCCCCCAAAAATAAAGAAAGGTTAAAAAAAAATAAAAATAAAAAACAAAAAAAATATATGAACTCACAGTCCTGAGGTCCAGAAGTGTGAAATGAAGGTGTCAGCAGAGCTGACTCTAGAGAGGACTCTAGAAGAAGACCCTTCCTGTCTTTTCTAGTTTCTGGTGGCGCCTGGTGTTCCTCAGCTTGAGGCTTCATAATTTCAGCCTCTTCAGACTCTGTCTTCACATCGGCTTCTCCTTTTGTCCCTATGTCTCTCCTCTGGGTGTCTCCTAAGGACACTTGTCACCATCACCCAGATAATGCAAGAATATGTCCTCTTGAAGGCGTTATCTTAATTACATCTGCAAAGACCCTTTTGCCAAATAAAGGATTAGGATGTGGACATATCTTTCCTGGGCCCACCATTTAATCCATGAAAAATGGGTCAAAGAATAACAGCGGGGAAATATCAGGTATCATTCACTTTAGTGGCATGTCGTATTTAGACAAGCACAAAACCACGCCTGAAATGTCGATGCCCTGGGAAGTGGACAATAAAAACATTCAAGAAAATGCGGAAATATAGAGACAGTTTCATAATCCAGTTACTAATTCCTGTTTTTTAGAGTTACCATTAACTTCTTCCGATTTTATACCTGCCAAAAACTTAATTGGTATATTGTCTATTTCCAAACCATGTTTTTCTAAAAAAACAAAAACAAACAAAAAACAGAGTTAGTTGTAGTTACCAATGAATTCATTTTCTAAATAACTGAAAATAAATTGTTTTACATCTCAGTAGACATCCTTTGGGGCATTAGATGTTTATCTGGGCATTAGATATTATTCAAACGCTGAAATGCATGCACTTAACATGATGACTGCTGTTCAGTTATCCAATCACCTGTCCTGTTTTATTTTATTTCTTTTTTAAAGTTTATTTATTTATTTTGAGAAAGAGAGCAGGGGAGGGTTAGAAGGAGATAGAACATCATAAGCAGATCACATGCTGAGCATGCCCCTTGCCTCAGGAACAGTATTAGAAAAAGTTTCCACGGCTGATGTCAGAGAAATTACTGCCTGTGTTCTCTTGTAGGATTTTTATGGTTTCAAGCCTCACACTTAGGTTCTTAATCCACTTTGAGTGTATTTTTGTGTATGGTATAAGAAAGTGGTCCAGTTTCATTCTTTTGCATGTAGCTGAGGAAGAACTCATGAAATTATGTCCCTCTGGTTTTCATGCCGGTTCCCCATGCCTGGGTGTCTGGTGTGGGTTCTGGGCCTCTCCCCTCTTCACACCTGTGGTGTGCTTCCTCCCACAGACGGTACCGAGGGTCTGTTTGGCTTCTGACCATGTCTCTGCACTTCCTACCTTCTTCAATGTGGCCTCTTCTCTACATCTAGCTGGGGAGAGTCTGTTCTACCAGTCTTCGTGTCATTTTCTGGGTTATTTAAACTGAGTGTATTCAGGTGTATCTGTGGGATGAATGAGTTTAAGGTCCTCCTACTCTACCATCTTCCCTGGAAGTCTTTATGAATTGTTGAATTAAAAAGAAAAAGAGAGAGAATGAGAGAGAGAGAGAGAGAGAGGGAGAGAGAGAGAGAGATTGGAAGGAATAGGCATAGGATATCCCAAAGAAAAATATTAAGGACTATCATTTACTTCAAACTGTTACGAGTGGATTTCTACGTGTAAATGTAATGAAGGAATTTCTCTGTTCGCCAGGAAATGTTGGAGAAAGAAATGAAATAGATTTAGAATAGTCTAAACAACTTAAATAACACCTATTTTCAAAGAATCTTGGAATCAGAAAGTACATTAAATATCAAGTCTAAACTCACTTTATATGCCTTATAGTGATTGAAATTGAGTGTTTTGCTCCTTGTCATTTATCTGGTTAGGATAGATATTGAATTTGAGGTTTCTTACATCGTTCTATGGATTCCTACCATTTTCCTATCACTGTTAATGCGACAAATGAAACCATTTTGACATTTTAAGAATGTGTGAAAATTAATGCATCTCCAAAGCTTGAGCTGATACACCTTTTTGGAAGACACGTAGCATTTTAAAGCAGGAATTTGGGGAAGTGATTTATATTTGACATTCTTGGTCTCTTTTTCTTTTTTTTTTCTCTTTTAAAATGTTTATTTTTGAGAGAGAGACAGAGAAACAGTGCAAGCAGGGTAGGGGCAGAGAGAGAGAGGGAGACACAGAATCCAAAGCAGGCTCCAGGCTCTGAGCTGTCAGCACAGAGCCTGACCTGAGGCTCCAACTTTCGAACTGTGAGATCACGACCTGAGCTAAAGTCAGACGCTCAACTGAATGACCCACCGAGGCTCTCCTTTTTTGATCCCTTTTTCAGTTGGTGTCTATTAATCAGAGTTTTCCAGGGAAACAGAACCATCAAGATATGTCTCTATTGATATCCACATTCTGCATGTATCCCTGTATTGAGAGATGGAAAGATTTTTTTATAAGAAACTGGCTCACGTGATTCTGGAAACTGAGAAGTCCCATAATTTGCCATTTGCCAGCTGGAGGCCCAAGGAAGCTGGTGGCATAGTTTCAGTCCAAGTCCAAAGGGCTAAAATCAGGGATGTAATGGTGTTAAGTTCAGTCCAAGTGGAAAGGCCCAAGAGCCAGAGAGATGATGCTGTGAGCCTAAGCGCAGGAAAAGACCAAAATCTGTTTTACCAGTTAGGCTTTCTCTATTTTTCTGTTCTAGCAAGGCCCTCAGTGATTTGGATGAGGCACACATAGATCGGGGTGGGGGGGAATCTGTTTGACACAGTCTGCAGATTCAGCTGCTTACCTCCTCTGGAAACAGTGACACGTGGGTGCCCAGAAACAATGTTTAGCCAAGTACTTGGGCACTCTATAATGCAGTCAAGCTGACACATAAAATTAACCTTCACAGTGATGTTAAACAAAACGCTTCACTTTTTGAGCCTCAAGCACTTTGTCTGCAAAATGGGAGGGTTAGTATCTATTCCACAGGGCTATTTTAAGGCTTAAGAAAGATACACTTAAGAATCAACCCTATTTCGCACATCATGGCTACTCAATTAATGTCAGTTCCTTTTCCTCCCTCTCTTTGTATTGCTAATAAAAAGATCCAATGACATCGTAGGATAAACCTTTTGTTAGGGGTTGAATTGTGTTTTCCCAGACCAAAAAAAAAAAAAAAAAATTCATACGTTGAAGTCCTAAATCCTAGTACCTTATAACATAACCACATTCAGAGACAGGATTAGAAGAGGTATTCAAGTTTGAATGGGATGATTAGAGGCAGCCCGAATCCATTAGGAATGGTATGCTTATAAAAAGGGAAACATTTTGACACCAAGAGACACACAGGGAGAAAGTTGTGAGAAGACTGAGGTTGTACTGTCCCAGGTCAAGCAAATGCCAGAAACTAGGAGAGGGGCCTGGAACTGATCCTTTCCTGGTGTCTTCAGAGCAAGCATGGCTTTGTCAACACCTTGGTCTTGGACTGCCAGCCTCCAGAATTGTGAAACGACAAATTTTTGTTTGTTTAAGCCGCTCAGTTTGCGGCACTTTGTTACAGCAGCCCTAAGAAACTAATACATCTGCATTTCTTACATTGAGCATTCCTTGTAATGACATCTCTTAGAAATAATTCTTCATTAACCCTTATCAGGATAAGGTCCTTCTTTTCTAATTTCAAAGAAAGTAGGTCTAAAACCCCTTCTGGCCTAACTCTTAGTTAATATGCCTCTGAAGAGTGGAGAAGATAGGCCTCTCTCTACTATATGTGATTCTGATTCCAATTTTTTACTATCTCACTAAGCCTAGGCTATTCATACAGGGCATAAGTTGATTGAATAGATAGGTAGATGGATGGACAGATGGATGGATGGATGGACAGACAGATGATAGATAAAGGAGGAACAATTTCTATCTTTGTATACATGTCTATATCTGTATCTCTATTATCTATAATCTGTCTTGCTTTTTAAGTAACAATAATAGTGACACTTGGGTGACTCAGTTGCTTAAGTGTCTGACTCTTGATTTTGGCTAAGGTTGTGATCTCACAGTTCATGGGTTCGAGGCCTACATTGAGCTCTATGCTGATGGCATGGAGCTTGGGATTTCCCTTCCTTTTCTCTCTCAAAATAAATGAACAAACTTAAACAAAAGAAACATAATAATCTAAAATCCCCCCTATTTTAGCAAAAACTTGCTACAAACATCATTTTAATAAAATCGTCATGTCATATTCTCTCATATGTTTGTATTTACTATGATATGCTAACCATTGCTAGGCATTTGATTCCCTTTCCTCTTTTTGCTACATTTTCTCAAATAAAACATTGTCCACATTTCAGAACATTTTCTTAAAATAGTGTACGTGAAAGGCAATTACTAGACCAAAGGCTATACACATTTTTACTAGTCTTGGTACTTATTGCTAAATTGCTTTGCAGAAAAGCTGCTGTTCTTTCCTTTGGGGTTGCATCTCAAGACAATTCTTTGTAACAAGAAAAGGAAATAAGGTCATGAAGGGCAGTAGGATCCCCAGCATTCAACTGCCACAAGCAAGTAATGAATATTTCCTTAAGAAGAAACTCAAAGCCCTGCAGAGTGCTTCCAAAGCATGCAGGTAACTCAAGCAATCTCTGACTCAATCCGTCTGGAACCCAACATACAAATGCAATGTGGGGTACTAAATTGTCAGCTCATGTACTGAGTGGAAGACATCTCTATCGTCTCCGCTCTCTGGGTTGTTTCTACTGACCTGCACACTCAAGTGTTTAGTTCGGAGATAATTTTCAGTAAACTGTTGTCACTTGAAAATAAACAGTCTGGATAATGTACGGTCCATTTGGAGTACTGAGAAAATAAACAACCTAGGATATTCTTTCTTCTTGTCTTTGTAGCCCTTTTTGGAATGTGCACTCCAGATACACGACTTTCTTCCCCCAAGCAGAAGTTTTATTTAAAATAAAGCTGCTTCTTTGGCATTTCTGGGCAATCCTTTTTTGAAGAACCACAGCCATGAGTGGCTTTGGAGCCCTACTTCGAAGAAACCAGTTCATCCTTCTGGTGCTTTTTCTTTTGCAAATTCAGGGTCTGGGTCTGGACATGGAGAGTCGTCCTACCACTGAAGTCTGTGCCACTCACACTATTGCACCAGGACCCAAAGGTGAGGAAAGAAAAACAAAATGCTCATATATAATAAGCGAACTCTCTTTTCTCCTCCCTCCTGGAACTCTTCATGACTTTCTCTTCTCCCTGTTCCTTCTTCTTTCCTTCCATTTTGCAACCCAATGGCCTGTTATTTATTTAACCCCCCCCCCCTTGATGTTAGGCAGGAGAATGTGGGGAGCGGGCAGAACTCACCCAGAGCAGGGGAAACTCCCTCCTGTAGGCTGCTCCCGGGGGAGACACAAGAGCCACAACTTCCGTCTTCCAGGGCTACTTTTTTGAAGGCCACCTCTCTTCTTGGACTGCTCTATTCCAATGCCATTCTCAGTACTGATCTTGGTAAAGCTACCAAGCAAAGGGTCAGTAAAGAGAAAGTTAAATCTTTTCAGATAGCTCATAAATTAGTGGGGGTTCTGGTTTACAAAGAAGAAAATTTTTGTTGAGGCTTGCAGGTAGTATATAAATTAACATTTCTTTATTGAAAGTGGAGTCTTTGGGGCCAAGTGCCTTCAGCGGAAGGATGATAGACTATTGCAAAATTTTTTCAAGTAGAGCCAAGGTCTAAATGTGCTTCAAGCAACTGGTTGATAAAAAATGCTGCTGTTTTCCTGGTTTCAGTTCTGACCCTTTTGTTCTGAAAGTGGTCACTGCAGTGCGAATCGGTGCTCCCTTATTAGTAATTCATGCTATGTTTCTTCAGGCTATATAGGGTGGAAGAATTGTAGCTACTTAAAATTTTAAGTAGAAAAAAGGGTCTTTAAGAAGAAGCAGAAATACATCGCCCTATGCTCATCAGTTATTTACATGTGTATTGCTTAAAGTGCATTTTTCTTAATCAGTGAATTAATTTCCTCCTAAGATTGCAATCCAAGCTTTAACCTTTGATACCATAAAATAAATGCAGGGAAGAACAATGAGACCTTGGGGCTTCCAAATAATTTCTTGGATGAATAAATGAATAATGTGAGGGCAAATGTTCAGAAAAGAAAGTTTTGATTAGAAATAAAAGTGTTTACTTAAAATTATTAGTGGACTTTCCAACAAGAGTACAACAAACTTTCTGTCATTCCTGGGGTATCATGGGAAATGTTGAAAATTAAAGTTTTCTTTGTCCCTGCAAATGGGAGAGTCCATTTGAGAATAGCACTGTTATACAGTTTTCCTTGCAGAGAAATGACAACTTTCAAGCTATAAGAAGAATGGACAAAGCACTGTCAACATAATACCCAAAATATAATGCATTCCAATTCAATAATTCTATTTATTCCAATCAGCCAACATATATTGAATACCTATTAAGTTCCAGGCATTATTTTAGGCATAATAGATGCATTCAATAACATGCATCAGTGTCTTGAACAATACAGAAAAAACTTACAAGGGAAGGAGAGCAATTAATATTTACTGGATACCAGCAGCCTATTTGCCATGGTCTTCTTACCCTCATTTCTTAATGCAAAATTTCCCCTTCCCCTTAGAAAGCTTGCTAACACTTAAAACAATGTAAATCTCCTTCACTTTCTTCCTGAGCCTGTGTACAAATTATGAGATGATTACAAGCCAGAAATATGACAGTATGAAGTCAGTCCTTCTGGGAGGTGAGACTTGGGAAGGAGCCCTCTAGAACCCTGGGTTCCAAAACTAAATCTGTTAGGGACCCGGTATGATGTCTTCTTCCCCCAAAGCCTGGGGACATTGCATTAAAATGAAGTCTAAGTCCCTTCTTACAAAAGACATTCCACAATTCTGGAATGTACTGAATACCTACGACATCTCAGGCCTCATGTTAGATACTAAAAGTTTCAAATGAAAACACTTGTCCTAGAACATGTCTACATTTCAAGCTGATTATCAGATCGCAAACTCTTGGACTTAGGGCTCAATTAATTCATTTTTCTCTTTACAAATTGCCTGTGTTCATGCACATGGAGCAACTTATAAATGTTCATCAGCACCTTCCTGCCACTCTAGGCACTGGGCTAGATGCTGCGCTTACAGCGAAAAACAAGACTTAGTTTTTGTCTTCTCTCAAAATATAAACTGCCATCTAGCCTACCTCATTCCTTCATGAACTTGAGCATAGCTCCTCCCCTCCCAACAAGGCAGGTTTGCATATTGATTTCTACAAAAAAAGGAAGGAAGGAAGGGGGAATAAAAGAAAGAAAAAGAAAAAAGCTTGATAGATAAAGAATCATTTTAAAGACTGAATAATTGCTTCTGTTCAAAATATTTTTCCTAAGAGCAAGCTGGTCTATATTTTTCTCCAAGGTTAATCATGTCAGTACCATAGTTACTAGCACTACACGCAGAAACTTCTAGATACTCTGAGAAGCATAAAAGGAGTTTTCCCTAAATTCAAATCGGAGACTGGGAACTAAATACATAATTTAGAGTTGCAAGTGGAAAGCCAGTAATGCTAACGTGTCATATAGTATGTTTTCCAACATACACTGACCATTTTTTACTGCATTCTTTCCCAAGAATGACTGGGTGGGAATAAGGACATTGAATTCAATCTGATCTTCCGTATATTATTACACCTATTTAGGCTTTAGTTTCTTTCTTTGCAAAGTGAGCTTGCTCAGAGAACTGTTTGAAGAATAATATAAAATAATCACTGTAAACTTTATGCCATGAAGGCATCATAAATAGACAATTAAATTCTACTTAACTTTCCGTCCTCTCTCTGTTTATCTAAGTCTGTTGAGTAACAGTTTTGGAAATAAACATTGTTCCAATCATCAAAACTTCTTTGTTGAAAGCCATCTTTATTTTTCTTTTTATGCCTTAACTTTATTATTTTATACTGTTCAGTAGGAAAATGTTCTCTTTCCTACCTATGTTGTTTCTTTAAACAATTCGTGTGAAATTCTGACCTCTAGTGGTTTTAATTGAAAACAGCAGTTCAATTTTTAAAAGGAATGTTAAAAAGAAATTTAAAACCCATAAATACTTGAGTGATGATTCACAATTTCCAAAGTATTTTCAAGTAGATTATCTTGCTTAATTTTCACAATTTCCCTATGTGGTAGCAATTACTTTAAACTTAAAGATAAGGAAATAATCTCAATGAGGCCAAGAGGAACTCTCAAACTCTTTCACATACTTATAACAGATATGCAGTTTGAACTTCAGCCCTGGGCATCTGACTCTGGTCCCAGTGCCATTCAATGGCCATCCGCTGGTTTCTATTAGAGTCAAGTTTGAAAGTATATTCCACTGACCCCTTTGTGATAAGAAATGGATGCCAGAATGCCCAAGAACCCGGTGTTCATGCAACATCATAGCTCAACATTGCACTGACACACGCTGAAATTATGATATGCCTCCCCTTTGATAATCAACTCCATTACTTTATTAGTTTGTTTGGAAATTAAAGGGATTTTACCTAATTGCTTATGTTGGCTTCCATTAGATTTTTTGTTTAGGAGCTTTATGTTTTTCAATGACTTTTGTGTGTGTGGCCTAAAATTTCCTTGGCAATCCATCTGGCTTCTCCCTACTTCTCCCACATGAAACTGCTTTTGCACTTGTAGTCTGCTTCAGGCATCCTTGCTTTGTCTCTCATTCTTAATCCAGGGCCTTTGTACTCAGTGTTCCCCTCCTTCTGGCCCAACCTTCCCTCAGCCCAGATTTTTCCCAAAGTAGTTCCTTCTTCTCATTCACGTTTTAGCTCAAATGCCATTTGCACAGGAGGCCCTACCTGTTACCCCTCATTTCCTGGTCTTGGCAATTGGCACAACTTGAGTTAGTTCCAGGAATGTTCTCAGTCTCTGGTGCAAAGGAGCCTTCTCGTGACTTCCCCAGACAGATGGCCAAATATGCCCAGGAATGTCGGGATCACTTTCACAGCCAAATCGGAAGTCTCACTACCTGTAATGTAACTATCAGAGGTAATTGGTGTAAATCCCAAATTACAATTTTTACATTTGTTAAAGCCGAAGCCCAGAGAGGTAAAATAACTTGTTCTAGGTCACACAGCAGTTAACTGGTTGGCAGGGCTAGAACTGGAACTCATATTCCAATCGCCAGCCAGTCATTGTTCCATTCTACCGTGTTATAGCATCATCCTCGCATTCTGTCATTCTCATTAAACATGAAATGATCCTTCCCTTAGTTTTATAAATTAACATCAGAAAAGGAGTTCTGTGAGGTCAGTGTATAAACATGGTACAGAATTGTTTTAGCTCGGTCACCTTGATACAAATTAAGTTGCTAATTTCTTGCTGGTGACTTTATCAGAGAGGTTAAGCAAGTGGGTATTTTCCCAAGACCCTTTTATTAACTGCATTAATTCACTAGATTCTTTCTTTGAGAGTTTTAACATGCATTTTATGCATAGAGACAAAGCAAAATTTTAAGTGGTTTGGCCAGGGTGTTCTGAACGATTTTTCCTCTCCTTTTCCCTTTGGATAGATACCAAGAAAATATTTCAAGGTTAAATCAGGAAAAGAAAGGTAAAACTCCAGTCAATCAAAGCGTGGGCAAAGATGAGTCAGGAGGTACAAATGATAAGGATTTAAAAGAAATTAGCTTGTTTCATTTCCATAAGGGTGTGTCCTTTATTCATCCCACCTCCTTCCTCAACTCTTGCACAATAACTTGACTCTCTATCAGTCACTTCTAGGGCCATAGTAGTAGGTACTTGAAGGTTGGGAAAGATCATGGACTTTGAATTTGAGCTTTGCCACTTACTTATTTATGAAAGCTCATGCCTCAGAGTTTTCATTTTTAAAATGGAGATAATGACATTGCCTATATTAAAACATGCTAGCATATAGGTTACCTATCCTCATTTTTTGCCATTAGCTTCCATTTTCTTTTATTATTATGTTTTTAAATTTTTAAATGTTTTTTATTTATTTTTGAGAGACAGAGTGAGACAGTGCAAGCAGGGGAGGATCAGAGAGAGAGAGGGAGACACAGAATCTGAAGCAGGCTCCAGGTCCAAGCTAGCTGTCAGCACAGAGCCTGACACAGGGCTTGAACCTACGAACAGTGAGATCATGACCTGAGCCGAAGCTGGACGCTCAACCAAATGAGCCACCCAAGCATCCCACTTCCATTTTTGATTACCTGCTACTATGAGCTTCTTCTTTCCCCCCATCCCTAACAAAAGGCTCAAAGACTGTAAAGTTGGCTCTATAAATAGAAATCTACCCAGAAAATGCCACCACCTTCTGCAGCTCTCTGCAATTTCCTGCCTATCGTAGTCCCAATGCCAAGTCCACTTTTGTTCGGTAGCTCATGAACCTGAGAGCACCCTTACCCTTCACTAATGTGGCCTTCTTTCAGCAGTTTTCCAACTGAGCCTTGTGATCTTTATCGATTAAATAGAAATAACAACAGTGTAAATACCTCTATGGATATAATGAGATTAAATGAGTTAAAACCCACAAAACCAAACCTCAGTTTTATTTTCAGTAAGAAAAGATAGGATGATAGTGTGACTACTTCACAGGTTAGTGGTGAGGAGAAGTGAGTTAAGCCACACAAAGCACTTAGCACTGTCTCTCATCTATTGATTGCCAAGGACTCTTCAAATATTAGAAAACCATGGGTTAACAAAACTAGTCGGAGTCCAGCTCCAGCCGGTCCAGGGCTCCCTGAAGGATGGACGATGCAAGCAAAAGGGAGCGAGAGAGTGTCAGCTTCTTTCTGATCACCAGGCAGGCATCTCTCTACTGACCCAAGAGTCAGCTTTATTTATTGAAAAAATGTATGGGGAACAAAATAAAAGTGGCAATTGCCTTAGACAATGATTTCTGATGACAAGTTTGTTGGAATGTAAAAATTTCCCAGAACATAGATTGGTAGAAGACTCATGCATAACCTTTATCAATAGCGATTGATGTAGGTGACTAGATACTTATCAGGGAAGGGATCTTTAGCATTCAAATACAAGGCAATGTTTTTAGCAGAGCAAAGGCAAGAGTTAGTTCTTTGGTGAGCAGGGCTCAATTAGCCTGTTTTCGAGGGGAAGGAAACAGGTTTTCTCAGGAAATGTAACATTTGCTCCTATAATCATAAAAGAAGAAACTCCTATAACAAGTTTTTTCACAAGGTACAATTCACATATTTTTAGCATAAGAAGCCAAGTCACTCCTGATATCAGTCAGTCAGGTGCCTTGGGAGTCGGTGCTCAAACAGAAATTGAGTGGGGGTTGAAGGGGAGTAGATGCTGGTCACCATCTGACCGTGGGAGGTCTTGCAAACCTGCCTTCCTTCAGAAATGGCTCCCAGCAAAAACTCAAGAGAAAACAGGATGTTTTTCTTGTTTGGGTTTTTTTTTTTTCTTCCTTTAAGGAATATTTTCCCATGCCCCAGGAAGGGGTCATGACCATACATGAAGGCCAGATACAAATTTAAGTCTCTCACTCTTGACTTATGTTTATGAAATATACTTCTGTTAGAAGTGGTGTGTTTGGGCCTTTTCACATCTTTGCAGGATATTCCAACCCATGATCAGTCTGTCTGGTTTTTGCACCACAGATTTGGTCTGCAATATTCTATAATTTACAAAATTCATTTGTAGCATCCCCTGCTACAGATATGTTCAGTGAAAATATGACACTCAAGGGCTCAAGTGAAGTAGTGTCTAAATAATGTAATTGTTTTCAAATTATTTATTGTAATTGGTTTTTATTTGAAAACTCTTTAGAACCATTGCTTCACGTCTCTGGTGGCCACTTGAAAATATCTGTATCTGTTAAATTATATGAATATGAGTTTTTAGAATTTACAAAGGGTTTATCAATTATTTTTTGTTGGCTCAACTGACATACTACAGGAATCATTATTCCTGTTTAAAGAAACTAAAGCACACAACTCTTACCTGTGACCCTTCTGAAGGTCATTTATTTGATATCACCCAGGAATGACACGATGTGCAAGACACTCCAGTCTTGCATGCAGTCAACATTTGTTTAAATGAACTTGCTCTTCCTGGCTTGAGATGAAGAAAAATCTAGAAAAGGATTTTGACATGCAGAACCAAAGTTTTCCACCACACTCCATCCTCAGACCACATGCTGAGTGACCAAAGAGGCCCTTATGTCCAAAGGGAGATGGAGTGAAACAGCAAGTACAACAATATGCTCTAGACCAAACCCCAAGTCCCCAAAGAGATGGAGAGATTTTAATGTATTACAAAGAAAGTTCTCTGCAACGGATTTATCAGTGTTACCCTAGAACTTGAAGAGTTAAGGCTGGACCAGTGGTACTGTTGCAAAGTCAGTACTAGCCCATGGACACAGACCAAATACACTGAAATAATGCTCACATGGCGTGTACAAAAGCAAGAGATATGACCTACTTCCCTAGGTTAGAGAACGCTTAAGCTAACATTTTATTTTTCAAATTAGAATAGACTCAGCATTTTGATTAATCACTCTCTCATTCTCTCTCAACTATGTCTCTATATTTTGTCTCCTCATGATCAAAGGAGAAAATATCATGTTGGTATTAGTCGGATGTGACCCAACCATGCTAATGTGGAACTCTCTCCTATTCCCTCTTCCCAATTCTCTAGGATTTTAACTCTGCACAGATGAGTGTATGCAAAATTAAAATGCTCAGTATTCATTG
This sequence comes from Suricata suricatta, assembly GCF_006229205.1. Taxonomy (NCBI): domain Eukaryota; kingdom Metazoa; phylum Chordata; class Mammalia; order Carnivora; family Herpestidae; genus Suricata; species Suricata suricatta. The sequence continues at coordinate 59,018,958 of NC_043714.1, forward strand.
GTGCCAGGGTGTTTCTGCACCTGCCTACAAGGCTTTTCTATGGAGAACTGAATCTCCCAAATACATCATTTTTACTCCCTGCTCTCCTGTATTCCTTCCTATCTTACTTTTTGGATTTAGAAATATGGGTGGATGTGGGAGGTTAGGGCATAGTACTCTGCCATGTCAAAATGCATCTCTAATGCAACAAAGTTATTGATTTAATTTTCTGGTCAGTGGTGACTTTTGGAACAAGGGTGTCCAATGGAGGAGACACCAAGTGCTAGTCCATTTCCATTATTAAAACTAATATTTTAATAAAGTAGCACACAGAATGTTTTCTTTATTCCAGCTCCAATGGCTTCATTGTAAATGAAAGCTCATTACATCTTGTTAACCTAATTTTCATTATTCCTTGGTTTTCTTTCGTCTTTTTTTTCTTTTTTCAGTTTTCATAGCTGTTTTGTAGAAGTTATAAGACTGTATCAGGTCTGACCAGTCAAGTAATAGTTTAAACCAGAAGAGCTGATAGAAGTCTGAGCAGGAGAACAAAGCAACTTAGACGTTTTTTTCAGTAGACAAATCTCTTGGCAAGGTTGAAGGTAGAATGAAGCTCTGAAGGATGTGAGAGGCTCCCAGTGGGATATGAACTAAAAGCAAGAAATGAATGAGAGTTGTTGGGATACGGAGAAAAGGGGGAGAGTAGAGAGAGATTTCAGAAGCAAAACTGGCAGATTATAATGAGTCCTAAATAGTTTGGGCTGCCTCTGGATATTCAGATGGAAAAGTCCAGCAGGCAGTTGAAAATAGATATCGTAAATATTTTTTAGGCATTTCTTCTCTACAAAAACAAATCACACTATTTGTCTTGACTCATGGTTTTTGTAACTTGTCTCATTCACTGGAATCATCAGGGAAGAAACTGCCATCCTCACAGCTAGGTGGGATGTCCATGGATTGGGATGTTGGGATATAATCACACAGTTATTACTTACAATGGTACTCTTTTTCTTTAAATTAGTTTCTGCCCCACTTTGTAATGAAAGGAATTTTAAACAGAATATTGTATGTTATATCTATAGAGTATTGTAAACGTTTCAATGCTAGAGGCACAAATCCCTGGAAGCAAAAATATACATCAGCCAGGGAGTTGCAAATCTGCACAGCCAAGGCATGGGCTAAAAGAGGCATTGCATGCCCTTGGCCTCTTCTTTGTATTCCTCTAATTTCTAGTGGCCGAATTTCTAGGTGGCCTATTGGATGATACTGTTACAGCATAAATTTCTCCAGTACTCACTGCATTCCAGGCACTGGTTGACCCTTCATTTGAATTACCACGTTTATTCCCCCTCAACAATACTGAGAGGGAGATATTTCACTATTCTGATTTATAAATGACTTAGACTTGTAGAATGTAAGTGGGTTGCCCGTGAGCCAGGGATGGAGTCAGACTTGAACTGTGCCCTCAGATCCCCGATCTTCCACTCTTAACTACCGTAGTGCATTGCAGAAGCACCTGCCACTTAGTCCGAGATGGATGGGACTTCTCCTTGCATTTGTTTCTACTGACATGGCTGTGGATGCATTTTAATAATGAATGATATGTGCAGGAGGAAGAAAACCTGCCCAACAAACCTTGGTATTATATTTTTCATTAAGTACAATATTACTTGTTTTTCTTCCTTCCCGTTACTCAGACATGCAGTGACTACAAAAGACTTGTAGGTTCCAAGTAGTAATTCTTTTTAAATGAAAGAACCTGAAAACAAGAGGAGATGCTTTATAATCTAAATAGGAAATATTGCAGGGTACTTGAAATCTGCCCTTTTCTTTGCCAGGTTACACAGGAATGAGCTGAAGGAGGAATAAAGTTTTTGGGTCTCTGGAATTGATGGGGCACAATAAAAGAAGTGGTTGAGATCATGGTCATGCACATCAACCATTTGGGCTGCATCCTAGGAAACTCCCAGTAAACATAGTTGTGATCATTATTGACACTGATATTATTATTAGATAAATTAATTATATGTCCTTACAAATTATATTTCCTTGCATTGTTTAGCATATTAATATAGAAAAAGCACTTCTATTCTGTTTCCTTATTTGACACATTATCTTGTCATCTGAAGAAAAAGCAGTAGAGATGACTAAAAGCCAAATCTCCTTACTCCCATATCATTGATCTTTTCAAAAATCTCACCCTGTTAGATGCCAACGACACACGTGACAATTTCCCTTTTGTAATACTCATGACATTTAGAAGACCTTGTTTGATGTCTCCTTCCCACCAAACTTTTAGGCTTAGATCATGTCTTGTCTGAAACCATGCTGTATGCATAGGACTCAACACAAGCTAGTAGAGACTCAATTAATCTTTGTTCAAGGAATGAATGAGTGAGCAAATCATGAAGTTTCAAGCAGCTCTTGAGAACAAAGTGTAAAGTATCTGGCCTCATCACAAGGAACTTACACTCCAATTATGTAGTTAACATTAATACAAAAAGTTAAATAACAGCACGTTTTAAAATCATACTCCAAGGCAGCAATTAGCGAGTAGTAACAAGGAAGCAGATGGTGAATTACCAAGGAAAGAATTCTATCAATAAATTCAGAGAATTTAGAATTTGAGACAGACTGATGGGTAAAATTTACAAAAGAAGAGAAGGGCCATAGTTTATTTATATTATTTATGATTTACCTTTTAAACTGCAAGAGTATTGCATGCTTGTTAAACATCTAGCATGCATAAATATATGCAAATTAAGATGTGCAAAGAAAAAAACTAATGATTTAACATTTCTAATGTTTTTTAATGTTTTATTTATTTTTGAGAGAGAGAGAGAGAGAGAGAGAGAGAGAGAGAGAGAGAGAGAGAGAGGGAGGGAGAGCATGAGCAGGGAAGGGTGAGAGAGAGAGAGAGAGAGAGAGAGACATAGAACCCGAAGACAGGCTCCAGGCTCTGAGCTAGCTGTCAGCACAGAGCCCAGCACGGGGCTCAAACCCACAAACCGTGAGATCATGACCTGAGCCAAAGTCGGACACTTAACCGACTGAGCCACCCAGGCGCCCCATGATTCACATTTCACTGTGACTCTTCCCTTTCCAGAGACCTACTTCTCCCATGTAATCATCACTAATAGCTTGGTATTGGCACTTTTCTCTATATTTTTTCTATTATTTTATACTTTCCTCTAGGTAAGATCATATGCACATGACTCTCCAAGAGACATTCTTTCTATACTATAACATGGATCTCATTCTTTCTCCAGAGGTCTCTTTCTAGAATTCACTATTTTTAGTAACTGCACAATATTTTTCCTTGTATTTTCATCAGTTCCATGATGACAAACTTTCAGATTATTTACGGTTTTTGTTTTTGCCACTGCAAACAAATGTTCTCATATATGTAAATACACACACACACACACACACACACACACACACACTTTGTTCTTACAATTAGTTTTAAGTTCTTATAGTTATTCCCATAAAATAGGTTCCCTAAGGTAAAGTAGAGGGTTTGGATTCTTTATGTTAATCCTTATTGACAGACTAGCTTCCAGAAATGGTGTAGCCATGATGCTGCCAGAAGCAATGACTGAATGCCCTCTGTTTCTACAGCATCTTTGGATGCTATTAGTCTTTTTAAATTATTGCTAAATCTAATGGCAAAGTATGACTAAGACATTTCCATATGTACTATTGTTCTGACTAATAGTGAGTATGGGCACTTTTCATCCATCATTTATTATTTATATTTTTAGATCATCTTTTTATTTCACTTATTGTCTTTTTGCAAAAGCTTTTTACATGTTAAGAATATTAATCATTTTCTATATCTTAGTACTATATTTTTTCCTTGTTTGCCATATATTTGTTTATGAACTATATACACTTATGAGGCATTATTCATCATATGTAAACTTTTAATTTCTCATACGGTCATATATGTTTTTCATTTCTTTTATGTTGTCTGTTTTTTTTTCCTCTGAAGAGATGAACTTCAAACAGAGAGAAAGGCGTGTGCCTTTCAATGGAGGCATGAATTGAAAGACATTTTATAAAAAAAATGAATAAACAAGTTGAACAGGAAGAGAAGGTTATGCAACTCAGTGTCGGAAAATAACACCAGAAAGGTGCACTGATGCCAGTCTGTGAGAGTCCAAATGCTAGCCTGACTAGTTTGGACTTGGCCTATAAACACAGAGGAACTGCTGAAATGTTTTGAATGGGGCAGTTTTATAATGAAAATATAATTTTATAGGGATTGGTCAGCAGCGTGGTTTGAAAAAGTGAAGTTCAGATCGGAGGAAATCAGGACTTCAACAACTATTCATTGAACAGACACTACTCTAGGCACTTGGAGTCACCAGTGAGGAGAATACCATACACACCATTTAGGGACCACTCACACAGGAAGAGGCAGAATAATGGCATAGGGTTAGAAAGAAAAAGAAAGGACATATGTGAGAAAAAGTAAGAATCAAGGTGGGAGTGAGAAAGGAGGAACACCGAAAGCCAATTTGGATACTGAGCCTGGGAGATCAGAGCATGGCAGCCACCCTGGAAGACACGGGCAAATAAGGAGAAGGAACAGGGACACCTGGGTGGCTCAGTCGGTTGAGCGTCTGACTCTTGATTTCGGCTCAGGTCATGATCTCATGGTTCATGAGTTCAACCCCTGTGTCAGGCTCTGGGCTGAGAGTACAGAGCTTGCTTGGGATTCTCTCTCTCTCTCCCCTGCTCTGCCCCTCCCCCGCTGTGTGCACGCACGTGCTCTCCTTCTCTCTCTCAAAATAAATAAATAAACTTAAATAAAAAAGAAGAGGGGACAAAAATATGGGGTGGAGAGTAGGAGCCAGTCTGTCTGCCTTCCTAGGTTACAGGCCACTACACAGACCTTTCTCAGCCAACTCAAGTCAATTCATCAATCAGCCATTTGAGAGAATGACATTTCAATCAACCACTAATTTATTTAACTGTATTGTCATTAAGCTCACATTTATCTATCTTAACTTTAAGAGTGGTATTCCTTCTCTTTTGAAAACCTTTGTTGAGAAAGCACCCATTGTATCTGAGACACTGTGCCATGTGTTAGGGATACAGAGAAAATAGTGTCTATCCCTGACCCGTCCCATCATGTGACACAGGGCGGTGGGTGCTCTGAAGTCAGAGGGGTGTTCTGTCCAGAGAATGAGATTATCCTGACAGTTAAAGAGGGGGATGGCAGCAAGAAAGTCCGTCCCGGAGCAGGCTCCTGGGGGAAGGGGGTGACATGTGAGCCGAACCCCCAGGAGGCATGGTTTGGGTGGAAAATAAAAACCCACATGAACTTTAATGGATAACAATGTAGTACCAGCCTGCCCAGATATAATGACACATTTGTAGAGTATCTCATTTTCTTTGTCATTTATCTTATGTTATAAATTTATTCTGGTGGAGGCCGGTGCAAGAGATCCCATATTTTCCAGAAAAAGAATAGGGGAGAGCTTCAGGTGTGAGCCAGTAAAGGCAGGTGTTTCCTCCTACATCTTCTAGTATTTATCATGGCAATTATATGCTTTCATGCTTGTCCTCTCCTGAGGTTTTGGTTTCCTCATAGGTAGGCCCTTTTTCCTGGTCTGTGTCTAGTAGACACATAATGTAACTTTCCTTATATTACTAAGGAAACTCGTGTTTGCAAGTGAAAGAAACCAACTACAAACCAAGCTTAAACTGGCTAATCAAACAAGCAAACCGAGGAGAGAAGGGGAATTTATAGACTCATGTAATAGGGAGAGACTCAAGCTGGGCTATACCCGGTCTGGAGTGATGTGCTCAGGACTCAGTCTTCATACCTCGGTTCTGCTTTCCTTGATAATGATTTCATTTTAAAGAAGTTCTCCCTTCACAGTGGCAAAATAGATTCAGATATTTCGAGAGTAGTCTATCCTCTCTGCAACCCTTGCAGAAAGAGCAAGTCTCCATTTTTTGAAGTTATAACTGCTTGAGTTGTGGAGAAGACTTATCTACAAATTGAGACTCACTGGCCTGTTGAGTCACATGCCCATGGCTGAGCCAATCACTGTGGGTTAGGTTTAAAAGCATGGTTTCCTATGCAAATCTGTGGGGCTGGTACAAGAAGCCCAGGAGAAGATACCAGGAGGGAAAAGGGAAAAGGCTCCCACTACACACTCAGCATTTAGTGCATCAGTAAGGTCACATGCGGTGCACAGGTATCCTCTGTGATCTTTGCCATCCATGATATTTAATCTTCAAGCAACTCCACAAGAAAAATGTATTTATCTCAACTTTATAGTTTTGGAAACTGAAGCAGAGAGAGTGCTTATTTAGTATATTAAAGAGCCGTTAGGTGGAGATGTAGGATTGGAGCCCAGGTCTCTGTGACTACAAATTCGTTTGCTAGGGCTACAATACCAAAATACCACACACTGGGTGGCTTAAACAACAGGAAGTCACGGTCTTGCAGTTCTAAAGGCTGAAAGGCCAAGGTCAATTTGTTGACAAGTTCGGTCTCTCTTAACTAAGACCTCTCTCCTTGACTTGCAGATGGCCGCCTTCTCACTGTGTCCTCGCATGGCCTTTTCAGGGATTTTTTTTACATTTATCCTTGTATCCTTTCGTGTGTCCAAATTTCCTCTTCTCATTAGGATGCTGCCAGGTTGGATTAGGACTGCCCAAACAGCCAGAGTTTAACTTATTCATCTCTTTAAAGACCTTATGTCTAAATACAGTTACCTTCTGAAGCAGTGGGAGTAGGGCTTCCCCATATGAATTCTGGGGGTGAGGAAACAAGTCAGCACATTACAGGCTATAAAACTCCTATTCTGCTCCCTGCACCAAGCTTCCAAAGACCTGTGGTTCTGAAGGCTGAGACCGTTGCCAAATTGTGTCTTGGTTAAGAACTGCTTTCTTCCACAAAAGATATTCTCCCTTGGACAGCCTTTCTCCTTAGAGACAGGCAGTTTCCTATGGACTAAAATGAACTTAGTTATTTTGTAATCATATCCCAACCATAGGACCAAAATAAACATGTTGCAAATGCTTTAAATGTATTTGGAAAGGTGTTAATTGTTTTACAAGGATGATCTTATTTCATGCACACTCTTCATAACTGCATGAGGTAATGTTAGGGAGGAACCTCAGAAAAGTCTCTTAGAGGACTCTTGGCCCCCTGTCACAGAAAGATGTTTTTCTACTCATGAGGAACATAGTATTTATTGTTGTTGTGGTGGTGGTGGTGGTGGTGTTATTATTATTTTGTTGTTCTTTTTCTTTTTTTTTTTTAATGTTTTTTCATTTGTTTTTGAGAGACAGAGAGAGAGAGACAGTACAAGTAGGGGAGGGGCAGAGAGAGCCAGACACAGAATCTAAAGACAGGCTCCAGGCTCTGAGCTAGTGAACAGCACAGAGCCCGACATGGGGCTCGAACCCACAAACCGTGAGATCATGACCTGAGCTGAAGCTGGATGCTTAAGAGACTGAGCCACCCAGGCACCTTGTTGTTCTTTTTCTTAAGCCAAGTTGGCCAAGGTCTGGGTCTCCCTTGACCACAGATAAGTTGCAAAGTAATGTCTACACATCACTCTTCCTTTAAAAACTATAGTTGCTCATTTCTTACGCTTTCATTAAAAGAAATATGAAGAAAAGACCCTCAGTGTCTGAAATGAGGAAAGAGCTGGAATGAAATGTCACCAAGGGTCTGTAATTGTTCCACAGTTTATGACCACTGCTGTCATTGAGGGTCCGTGAGCCATGCTTACAGAGGCCTGAATTTAAATTACAGATCACCTTCTCCCGTTGGCTCCTGTTACTCAAGGACTTGGTGCCAGTCTTAGGATATAAGACCATTTGGATAACTGAAAAATCCCACCTTCAGGGAATGGGCAGGAGCAGTACAGGTAACACTAGACATAACTTGGCAATACATTGGGCAAGGGATAAAAGAAATAAGAAACCGTTTTATTGGTTTCTTCCTCTACCTGCAATTTCCATTACAAAGCTATTAAAATGAAAGAAAAATATCATGTGTCTCAGCAGAAGGAAATAGCACTCAATTTGGAAGACTAAACAGGTAGGGACTCTATTTATTTCCATTTACTGATAAAACAGAAACTTTGAGAGGTTAAGTACCACATCTGAGTTTACAAACCTGGAAAGACATATAATTAGGAATTGAATTCAGGATCTATAAGAGTGAAGCCCACGGATTTCTTCAACATATCATCCCAGCCTCCCAGGCACTCCAGTCTTCTGTGAATGACCAAGGGAAATGTGTCTTTTTCTAGCCACTCTGGTCATGACAGTATCTTGATTCATTAGCAGTCCTTTCAGAATTAAAAATGGAATTTTTGTCAAGATTTGTTTTCAGGGCCACCTGGGTGGCTCAGTCGGTTGAAGTTCTGGCTTCGGCTCAGGTCATGATCTCATGGTTCGTGGGTTTGAGCCTGGCGTCGGGCCTCTATGCTGACAGCTAGCCCAGAGCCTGGAGCCTGCTTCAGATTCTGTGTCTCCCCCTCTCTCTCTGACCCTCTTCTGCTCACACTGTCTCTCTCTGTCTCTCAAAAAGTAAATAAAAGACATTAAAAAATTTTTAAATAAATAAAAATGAAAAAAGATTTGTTTTCAGTGAACCTAAGTTTACTCTTCTGAATATCTGTCTCTCTAAGTGCTCACCTCTTTTTATTAGTTTATATGCAGCACAGAAGTATGGGCTCAAGATAAACGAGGTCACAGAACTCTATAAAGATGAATTTAGTAAATCCCGGTAAGAAATTAAAATTTAAGATTTACATGATATTACATATACATAGGAGAATGTTCTTACCTTTTGGAGATTTGCTGAAGTATTTAAGGAAACTGAGTCATAATGTCTGTAATTTACTTTTTAAAAATCAATAAATATACATAGATGAAGCAATGGCAACATGTTAATTGCTAAATCTCAGTAATGGGTATATATCTATTTCCATTTATCTTTAATTATGTAAAAATTTACTTAGCAAATAGGTAAAAAAGTAAGTAATGATTATAGGAAAAGGATTGAGGTAGTGAAGACAAAGGAAAGTTTAAAAGAAATGTCATTTCTGGTGATGATGATGATGATAATGATGATGATGATGATGATTTCTTACACTTCCCTCCTATTCTTATTAAAAGAGGAACAGATGAGTTTACCAAGGACCAGGCACTATGCTGAACACTTTTTATGCATTGTCTCCTTTAGTCCACAACAATCCTTCATTTAACAGATGGCACTGGGATTCAGAAAAGTGATATCATTTGTTCCAGAGCTCTCTTCATCAAAGGAGGGCATTCCCTTTTCCCTAGGGAGAGCCGTGTAGGAGTGACTGAGTTGAAAGAATTCAGGACTAATGGGAAGGTAGGTAAAGGCACAGAAGGACTGGTAAACTAAGTGAATAGGGAGAAACAAACGTAGTAGGTCCCAAGGATGGATGAATATTTCAGAGTAAGGATGAGGTGGTGATCCAGGAAGTAAAAGTACTGGGAGATAGTCCATTTTATGACCATACTCAGATATGTGGTATATATGGGAGGTTCAGGTCATAAGCGATATGACAGCAGAGCTTTCCAAGAATGAGAATGTAACTGGCAAGAAGATGTAGGTAGAGATTGGAAGAATACATTTTAGAGAAGAGAGCTCTCTCCATGAATTAAGCACACCATACTGCCTGCACCACTCAATTCAAAGGCTGGTCAGGAGAAGGATTGCTAATAATTTCCTCCTAGCCCGTAAGACTATTTTGGCAGTGGGAAAAGTACAGCTTCTAGTGATTTTTCTTTAGCATTTCCAAAACCAATTCACTAATTTTTAATAATTACTCCCTTTGAGCAGGAGGTATTGACCTAGGTTCAGCGATTTCATCTCAAACTAGAATTTAATTTTAAAAGACTTTTTGCTTGTTGGGGGAAAAAAAGACTTTTCTTTTCCCTAAGAAAAATTAGTCAACTGTGCGCTCTGCTGGAATTCTGGTGGAGAGATTATCACGGCAAGCTGGCGGCCTGGGCGGGGGGGGAACAAATCATTTTTGTACAATTGAAATTAGTTCCTTTCAATTGATAGCTTTTCATTTAATTTTAAAATGTAAGTAGCTATTTTTAACAGGAAAAAAGAAAGTCTAAATTGCACTACTAATCCAATGAAATATTGCCCAGAGGATGAAAGTAGACAACTGTGGGGCATGTGGGGGGTTCTTTCCAAAGCTTGCTTTTATACCTCTCTTCTGTTCTCATTAAAGCAAGTCTCAAAGATCAAATGAACCCCGGGTACAAGCTGAAGGCAAGGGCACGAGTTGTTTACTTCATCTCTGCCAGCATCCTGCTCACCACCAGTCTGGGATGCGGGCACTCAGGTCAGAAGAATCATAATCCTATTTTCACCCTCCCAGGTCTCCATCAGGAGCCACCAGGGAGCGGTAGATGACTAAGCCCCTCATTTGGCCACTTTTAGTTAGATACTTGCTTGAAAATGCATGGGAAAGCTCATCGGAGGGGGAAAAGGAGGAGAAATAATAATGGCACCAATTATCGTTGTGGTTTCTTGATTCACAAAGTGCTTCCCATACATGCCTGCCTTTGATCTTGCTTTTTGGTGAGCAGGACATGCACCTGTGGTCCCATTGTACAGAACAGCAATCCAAAACCCAGAAATGTTTAACAAGAATTTGTTCCCAATTAGACAGCTTGTTCAGAACGTGGGCTTTGAAGGCAACTGCCCTGGCTTGTATCCTGGCTTCATTACTTACAAGCTATGTGACCCTAGGAAGTTACTTAACTTTTCTTTGACCCATTTCCTCATCTGTAAAATAGAGCTAAGAATAATATCCATCTCAAAGATTGTTGTCGAGGCCAAATGATAGGATGTATATCAAGTACTAGGAACCCTTTGGTACATAGTATTCATTAAACATTACCATTACATTTGTAAAATGTTTTATAGCTCACAAGATATATCCAGCCCAACTATATTTATTAAGCACCAGACACAAACACTGTGTTAAATAATGAGGATGCTAGAAAAAAATCACCCATAATCCCAGTCATCCCACAGGTCACAGATGAGTGTAAGGAATAACACAGAAAAATGTACTCACTGAAGATAAAGTGATATTTTCAGCAATGAAGGTAATTAAAGGGAGGATTTAGCCCAGTCTGAAAGTGTTAGAAAGGACTTCCTGAAGCAAAATACTTTTCTAATTTTGCCTTTACTAAAATCCTCCGAAGCTCCAAAGAAGATAGCATTTTGTCCATTCTCCTAAAGAATGAATCAAGGCTCAACAAAGGTCAAGGACTTTCCAAGCTCCTTCAGCTAGAGAGAGGCAAAGCCAGGTCTCAATGATACTCAACTACCTTCAGGATACATTCCCTGTGAATTAAGTCATCAAGATACTAGGCTGTTCTGTTTTTCTTCCCCATTGTTTTTCTTTTTTAGAAGGGAACAAAAAAACAGTCATTCTTTCTGCATCTCCCATTTTTCTCCCTGAAAAATTTGGCACAATATCAAATTATTTAAAATCCACAATCTACTAAAGGGTCACAGAATCCTAGATTAGAAGGGATAATTGTTTACTGGTAGGGATCTGGAAGCACAGAGATACACATGTTGAATCCTAGCTTTACCATCCACAAGCTCTATGATATTAGGCAAGGAACTTACCCTCATTGAGTCTGTTTTCCATTCATGAAATGGCACAATAATAGTTTTCATCTCCTAGAATTTGTATGATGATTAACAGTTTGGTGTACATTATAATTACACAATAAACATTGGCTACTAACTTCATCTAAGGAAATGCCACTTTGTCCATCCACTTCATCCCTCTGGTCTGATCACACAAATCATCTGTGTGTTCTGTTTTGAAAGCTTCCCCAGAAGGAAATTTTAGAGCTTCACATGGGAAGCGTTTTAATGCTTGACCCATCTCATGACCTGGAAATCCAACTGTTCCGTACTTGGCTTAAGCTTCCATTTAAGATATTTACATTCTGCTCTCAGGAAAAAAAATAGAGAATGGCTGACCATGCTTTTTTCTAGACAAGTAAATGATATTTCAACTTTCTTCCAAACTGTCTAATCTAAGGAACTGCACTTTTGTCTTTAGAATTTTTTTCTTACCTACTTCTATCCACTGGTGATGGACAGGACTCCTTCATATCCTGAGATTGCCGTGGTGATAATTCAGGTAGCTTGGTCATAATACTGTGTGTGTTGTGCTCTTTATTTTCAAGGGACATTTGCATGCTTACCTTGCTGATCCTAAAACAACTAAGAGACAGGTAGGGAGGGCAGGAATTAAGTCCACATTAAGGATGAGGACACTGAAGTATAAGGAATAACAACAGCCACCATTGCTAAGAAGAGATTATGTTCCAGGTCTTTTATGCATTTTATCTTATTAAAGTTCTCAGAAGGGCCCTTCTTGTGTAGGCATTATCAGCTCAATTAGTATGAGAGGAAATCGAGACTCAGAAAGGGAGGTCACATACCTAACTTTCTCCAGATAACGAGTGGTCAAGTGATGAAGTCCAAATCAGTCTTATTCCAAAGCCAATAAGCTCTATCACTGACTTCTGAAGGTTTGCTCAACCCGTCAGAGACCAAGATGACATTAAAATCCAAGACTCCTGATTTACAATCCAGGACACTTTTCATTAAAGCACTCATCCAGTTCTTGAGTAGGTGAGGTGTGAGAGCTAGACCCACCTATGACTACAATAGCAGCCCACAGAACTGCTTGGCAGCTTTCCCCCCTTCCTACCTGTCTTCTATTCTTAGCTTCCTGGTCTATGCCTACGATTTGGGGGCTCTCAAGCCTGCATTCCGAGAGTAATAGTTTACAAAGGATAAATTATAATTTATATATTTTATAATTTTAATATATTTAGATAATTATATAGAAGTATAGATTTTTATTATTTATATATGTTTCACACATCAATATACATGTTTGAACATGTACATGCTTCTGAAATTGACCAAATTCATTAGCAAAAATAAATATCTTGTCACACCAGATATCATACACACGTATACACAAACACACATGCACACACACACACAAACACACTGAAATATTACTCAGCTAAAATAAGAATGAGATCTGGCCATTTGCTACAACATGGATGGACCTAGAGAGCATTATGTTAAGTAAAATAAGTCAGACGGAAAAAGACAAATGCCATATGATTTTACTTATATGTAGAATCTAAAAAAACAAAATAAATGAACAAAACAGAAACAGATATAAATACAGAAAACTAACTGGTAGTTCCCAGAGGGAAGGGAGGTGAGGAGATGGGCAAAAAGAGTGAAAGGGAATAGGAGATACAGGCTTCCAGATATGAAATGAATAAATCACAAAGATGAAAGGAACTGCATAGGGAATATAGTCAATGATACTGTAATAGCATTTGTAGCATAGCATAACCTATAGTCTTGTCAGATCAGACTTGTATACCTGAGGCTAACATAAAAATTGTCAACTATACTTCAATTAAAAAAACAGGGGTTCCTGGGTGACTCTGTTGGTTAAGTGTGATTTGGGCTCAGGTCCAATGGTATCATGATTCATGGATCATGCCTCTGCACAGACAATGCAGCCTGCTTGGGATTCCCTCTCTCCCCGCTTCTGTGTCTCTACCCTTACCCCACTCATGTAGACTCTCTCTCAAAAATAAATAAACATTAAAAAAAGATTTGTAAAACCAAACAAACCTCTCAGGAATTCATCAGCAAAGATGTTTCTTCAAACATAAAGTTAGCTAGGTTTTCAAACTTGGGAATTTCTTGGGGAAAATTTGAAATTGCCCTCCTAAAGTACCTACACTGAGAACAAGGGAAGATGGAGGAAAGAGGCAGATCACCCCAGATTGGTAGGTGGTGGTGTGAACAAGCAGGAGAAGTTATGTATGAGGCTTATCTTCAGTGGTGGTAAGACAAGAAAGTTTCCATCCCTGCCTGCCAGAATCTCAAAAGTTTGTATGGATGCCTTATCAGGGTTCAGTCACATATACCTGCCAGATGGTCTCAAAAACACCTCCCTCTCTCAAAGCTGCATCCTGGAAATGTCTCCCACTGTGAGAATGGTGGTCATACATTTCAAGATAGGGAAAGGAGTGAGGAGCTTTTGATGATTTCCTGGGTCTGGTTCACAGGTCAATGGGTGGTCACATCCCCTAATGACCTCCCCCAACAGTATGGAGAGAAGTAAAAGAGTAAAGATATCAGAAGTGTCCTCTCGTTCCCTGACTGTCCAGTCTTTGTGGCCCATGTACATAGTCACATCAGATTTGTAAGGCAAGGACTTAGCTAAGGAACTGATTCCAACCATGTTCACGGCCATATCCTGGGGAGGGTGTGCTATATCATTATTCGAGCTGCTTCATTCATTTATTTTCCATTTCAAAAGGAGATGATGGTGAAAAGGGAGATCCAGGAGAGGAGGGGAAACATGGCAAAGTAGGACGCATGGGGCCGAAAGGTAAGTGCAATGACGCGAATGCGATGCTCTTAATAGTAGAATTGCTTTCGTCTTTCTACTGGCCTTGCCCTGGATATTGGCAGCTTTTGGAACACACTCTGCTCTGAAGATGGATGAAATGTATTTCAGATATGTATTTACTCACCATCAGAGAGCTCTTATGACACTGACTGTCAATGAGTCACCACACATTTCTCAAGCTGCCTCCTTAGGATGGGCAGGAGGGGGATATTCCAGGAGATTCAGGAGAAGCAGTCTCCAGAAATATCTAAGAAACCATGAGTTTTAGAAGCACAGCTGGGTTCATAGCTGTGTCTTTTCTCAGATGCCACTCCTGAGCAACACCTTTTGGCTGGCCTAGAGTGTAAGGAGGAAGATGAGAAGGAACAGAAAGGGTTCTCTGATCCATTGACTTACTCGCCTTTCTTTAAGATGGGTCAGCAAATGGCAGGGTGTGGGAGGAACAAGGCAAAGAAGATGAGACTGATAGAAAGGCCATTAGGGAGTACTTTTACCCACAATGCCAAAAACCAGCCTCACCAATATATAGCTTCTGGATTGCAGTGTGTAAGCATGTGTCTTCTAAGCACTGGACATATTCTTTGCCAACTGCTGCAAAGTGGTGGCCCTAGACCACTGACTTCAAAATCTTTAACAAGTTAGCGAGAAGAAAAGACTCATAGGCTTTGAGACCTCAATTTGAAGAATGCTGATTTATACTCTTTCTATTCTATAAGTATTTAGAATTTAGAAGTGTAGAATATTATTTAGAATAGATATTTAGAATTCTATAATTATGTACAATCAGTTGCAAAATTATACAGCTTTATAACTGGTAAATGTTTTTTAGGTCATCATAGAAAAAAACAAAATTGCTAATAATTTTGCAGGAACTCATGATGCCGATCATTTTTTTTGGAATCAAACTCTGTTGAACAACCTCTGATGTCTCTTTGGTCATGAGGTTTTATGATTATACTTTTCCTCCCCCTCTTAAAAGTGGCTAAGAGTGTCAAATCTTCTTTCAAAATAGGGAGGAAACAGAATTTCCAGCTGAAGCCCAAATGGATCTGGAAAGGAACCGAATTAGAATAAAATGCAAGAATTCTTCCACTCAAACCCTTATTTGACCTTTAGATTAAATGTCCTCTGCTCTAGACCTTTTAGAAACATTGTATTCATAAGCATTTTAATACCATTGCATCCAGGATTTTCATTTTTACCCACAGTTTTAGTACATACACTACAATGCTATTAAGATAGATAATAAATCATAGGATATATGTCCCATATCACAAAAAGAAGAGTGCACATTTTGGTATTTCCTTCAAGTGGATATCATGTGTTAGCCACATCTTCAAAGGGAATTTAAAACCTTAGGACATAAAGATGTCATGCTTTGCTTTACAGGTATTAAGGGGGAGCTGGGTGATGCAGGAGACCAGGGCAACATTGGCAAGACCGGGCCCATTGGCAAGAAGGGTAAGCTGCATTTTCCTTTCCTCCAGTGGTAATTTGAGGCAAATCAAGCGTACCCTTGATATATTCCAAAACATTCACGAAAATGGTCACTTTTCTTACTTTTAAAATATGAGTTTTCTCTTTCTTCATATCTTGGCTGTTCCTTCTTTACATAAACAATGTGTCTAAAAAATAAATAAAAGGCTTCAACAAAATTAAACAGAAATTCAGGGGCAGAATCAAACATAAAGTTCTGGTAGTCTTGAGGCGCCTGGGTGGCTCAGTTGGTTAAGCAGCTGACTCCTCGATTTCGACTCAGGTCCTGATCTCTCAGTTCATGAGTTCCAGCCCTGAGTCAGGCTCTGTGCTGATAGTATGGAGCCTGCTTGGGATTCTCTCTCTGTCCCTCCCCAGCTTGTGTGCATGCTCTCTCTCTCAAAATAAATAAATAAATAAATAAATAACTTAAAAAATAGTACTGGTGGTCTCTATACTGAACTATCTCCTGAGGTTGTAACCCTTGATATAATTAAAAGGGGTACCATGACCATGAAGCATGTTCAGAACAGAAAACAATTATTCATAAAACTCAACACAGCAAAGGGCAGTGGAATTTTCTTTTTCAAAAAAATTTTAAGTGTTTATTTTTGAGAGAGAAAGACAGACAGAGGGACACAGTGTGAGCAGGAGAGGGGAAGAGAGAGAGGGAGACACAGAATCCGAAGCAGGCTTCAGGCTCTGAGCTATGGGCACAGAGCCCAACACAGGTCTTGAACCCATGAACCCAGTGATCATGACCTGAAGTGAAGTTGGATACTTAACCCACTGAACCACCCAGGTGCCCCTGGAATTATTTTTATTAAATTGAATGAGATCATAATGATTTTTCATCTAGGATTTACTAACATGTTAGGAATTTTGAGTGTATATATTCATGCTCTTTTGTTTTCAGTCCTGTGCCCATCCTGCACAAAATCACTGCTTTCTTATGATAAGGTAGAGGTGTTTTCCTCTTTATTATCTGAGCACTCCTCCTACTGTCTTAAATCTCCACCACCATAGCAGGTTTGAGCTGCTCCTGATGGTCAGTTATTCCTCCTGCTATTGTTCCACTTGGTTTGAAGATACCAAACTGAATGAGAATCACAATTTTCTTGCAAGAAGCTCATAGATTATTTGGGAAGACAGGACTTGTTCAGAAAGAATCATAATACTAAACAACTAAAAGACTACTATAGGAACCAGGTGGGGGAGTAAGACCAGATTGACATAATGAACTGACATCGGTCTTGTAGAAGAGCGATGTGTTTATGGAAATGGAGGGAAAGACATTTGAGGGGGAGGGAAAAGATACTAGTATCGAGGTACAGATCTGGGGAAGCTCAGTGCCCCAGGTAATGAGATTGTGGAGCCTGGATGTATGCCCTGCAGCCTTCCTGCTAGGCACGGCCCAGTAGTGGGCTAGTCAACCACGTTTTTGAGCAGTGAATTGGTGGAGTGTGAGAGAGACTTCGGCCCCTCTCCATTAATCTTGGAGCTTGGTATCTCCTCTCTCCCCGTCCTTTTCCAAACTCATTCCTTTGAGAATTTTCCTTCAGCCTGCATCTGAGGTCAGAGACAGAGGGTAGTGCCACTGAAAAGAAAGTGCTATGCTTATTTTTGATCCTGTGGTTTATAGGGTTATGTTCGCCTGTGACTGAAATTCTCATAGCTGGGGAAGAGCTCCATGGACTCCTCAGAGATTATGACTCTTCCCGTTTTATGTATTTTGGGTGGTTTCACCATGAAGCTGATGAAGCTTTGGCTTCAGAGCCCCACACTTAGTTGGGTCCTTCCCAACTCTCTGACAAAGAGGCTTGGCAATGGGTGCTTATGGAGGAAGGCTTGGGGCAGTTTGTAAAGTAAGGCATTTTATCCTCAACTGGTTACAGTAGAACACCTCAACATTAAAAAAATAAAAAACATTTCCCCTTTTCCAAACCTTTTTATACGTGTTTTTTTTCTAACTATCCTCCCTTATGAAATTTGAATGCCACCCGTGGATTATATATCTGTTATGTATTATATGTAGATTTGTGCTTTATATATAAAAGAGAGCACAATTTTTCACCCTCCTAGAACCAACTTTTATATCTTTGCGCTGGTATTGTCCTCATCAAAAATGCACAGGTTAATACTAGTCTCCTTTTTTTGTTTTTTAAATAAAGTTGTTTATTTACTTTGGGGTGGGGGAGAGTCCCAAGCAGGCTCCATACTGTCAGCACAGAGCCTGATGCAAGGCTTGAACTCAAACCATGAGATCTTGACCTGAGCTGAAATCTAAGTCAAACTTAACTGACTGAGCCACCCAGGTGCCCCTTCCCTCTCCCTCTACTCCAGCTTCCTTCCATCAGACTTCTCTCGGTATCAGCTGCAAATGGGAGTGGACAGAAGTATTCTGGGAGCTCACCAAGAGGAGCCTGAGTGGGGGAACATTTAGTTTGTACTTCGTGGGATATATTTACATAGTTCACAATTACTTCCAGGTACAATTAAGCTATTGCTAATAATTTCAGTGTAGCAATAGCTTCCGAGAATATTTCTACCACTTACTGTGCAGATCTATCCAAAGTCATGATGAAAAAGTGCAGAAATCCAATCATCATGTGAACATGCCTTGTGGCATCCAGCACAAGAAATGTGTGAATTGGGGAAAAGAAACATTTGAAATGCACAGGGCCAGAGCGAGGCTGTGAAAAATTTTTCCAAATCCAACAGCTCCTATATGAAAAAGGCTTTACAGGTGTTCTCAAATTTGACAATGTTTTTAATTTACACACATCTTCAATGATAAGTTGTGAAGGTGAAAGAAATTTCTTAAATTGTTAATACTAAAACACAATTCAGATTTCTGCTATAAGTCATTGTAGCATTAATCCTTTAAGAATGACTACCTGAGGGGATCCTGGGGGGATAAGCATCGACTTCAGCTCAGGTCATGATCTCACAGTTTGTGAGTTTGTGCCCCACATTGGACTCTGTGCTGAGAGCTCAGAGACTGGACCCTGCTTAAGAATCTGTGTCTCCCTCTCTGTCCTTCCCATTCTCTTTCTCTCTCTTTTTCTCAAAAATAAACATTAAAAAAAAAAAGGACTACCTGAGTCAAAAAAAAAAAAAAAAAAAGGAAGAAGAGAAACTCCCCACAAAGCAAAACAAACAGGAGAGCTACCAAATTGACTAGGACTTTAGGGTCCTGACCTGGAAGAGAAGGGAACCACATTAAGGTGAGCTATGCAGTCTGCTCTAATTTTCCTTTCAAGTCATTCATCAATTCATGAGCAAGGAATCACGATGAGATCAAGAAGCTCAAGCAGAAAGTTGCTCCAACTGAGTTGGTATTCAAGATCTACCCAAGAAGAGCAGTCCAGGAAAATGGCACTCTTTCATTTCAAAAATCCACATTTTCAGTTAAAACTCCAGAAATTCTGAAAAACATTAAATTAAACATAAACCCATTCTTTTTTCAAAAACTGTTAGCAAGCTAGAAATAGAGGGTAACATATTCAATATGAAAGAGAATATCAAAATCAGGGTCAAAAACCTATTAAAAACCATACTCAATAATGAAATCTTGAACACTTCTCTCCTGAGCTTGAGAGCCCCCATCACCAATTTTAACCAACATAATAGCAGCAGTTCTAACAAGAATGAAACTGCCAGCACGAGATAAGAATAAGATAAGAATAGATAAGAATCCCAGTCATTGGAGACAAAGAAATAAAAGGGTCATTATTTGCAGATGATGTGACTGCATGTCCAGAAAATACAAAAGAATCTACAGATCAAGGGACCTGGGTGGCTCTGTCGGTTAAGCGTCTGACTTTGGTTCGGATCACAACCTTGCGGTTTGTGGGTTTTAACCCCCTGTCAGGCTCTGTACTGATAGTTCAGAGCGTGGAGTCAGCCTGTCTTCGGATTCTGTGTCTCCCTCTCTCTCTGCCCCTGCCCTGTTCGCACTCGGTCTGTCTGTCTCTCTCTCTCTGAGTCTAAAATTTTAAAACTTTTTAAAAAGGAATCTACAGATTAACTATTTGCATTGTTTTTTTTTCTTTTTTTCCCTTTTATTTTTATAAATAGTTTATTGTCAAATTGGTTTCCATACAACACCCAGTGCTCTTCCCCACAAGTGCCCTCCTCCATCACCACCACCTCTTTTCCCCCCTCCCCCTTCCCCTGCAACTCTCAGTTCATTTTCAGCATTCAATAGTCTCTCAAGTTTTGGTCCCTCTCTCTCCCCAATTCTCTTTCCCTCATCCCCTCCCCCTGGTCTTCCATTAGGTTTCTCCTGTATTCCTATTAGACCTATGAGTGCAAACATATGGTATCTGTCCTTCTCTGCCTGACTTATTTCGCTTAGCATGACACACTTGAGGTCCATCCACTTTCCTACAAATGGCCATATTT